>NC_137224.1:889710-897210 GCF_949987685.1 Ammodytes marinus | reverse complement strand
AAACTAAATGTAGTTATATATATTTTTTTTAACCTTTATTTCTACAGGTAAATC
The DNA here is from genome assembly GCF_949987685.1 of Ammodytes marinus. NCBI lineage: Eukaryota > Metazoa > Chordata > Actinopteri > Uranoscopiformes > Ammodytidae > Ammodytes > Ammodytes marinus. Next base: position 897,156 of record NC_137224.1, on the reverse strand, counting down.
CCATTGAGACCGAAGACTCTTTTGCAAGGGAGACCTGTTCCCATTTACACGTTACCATTCACACACACATAGCAGGCAAACTATCGACATTCACACGAGGCAAGGTGGGTTAAGTGTCTTGCCCAAGGACACAACAACTATGACACAGGTGGCAGGGCGGGGATCGAACCTTCAACCCTTTGATCATCGGCCGACCCGCTCTACCAACTGAGACACAGTCGCCCCGTTATATTTCCATAAAGAAAATAGCTGTGTCAAGTGGAAAGATTTTAAAACTTCAAATGTTTAAACATGAACAATAAAAAAAAATGAAAACGTGCATTCGAACTTCAAGGAATCAATTACTAGCGCATATATCCCTAGCCACTACCGTATCAGCACGAGGAGTTGAAGAAGTCAAAATCCAAGCGGAAGCATGGACATGTCCCAAAAAGGCACTTTGGCTGTGTTTGTTTAATGAAAGCAGTCAGACAGCTTTGGTGTTGTAGTGTGACAAATTAACTTGGCTGGATTTTTTTTAAAGATAATTTTTTGGCATTTTCAAGCTTTATTAGACAGTACAGAGTTGAAATGGGGAGACAGAGAGAGAGAGAGAGAGAGGGGGGGGGAATGACATGCAGTGAGTGGCATGGGTTGGATTTGAACCCACAACCACTGCAACAAAGGCAGGAGCCAGCCGATATGGTACACGCTCTATCCACCACACCACCGGAGCGCCCCCAGTTTCAGCTTTGATAAGGGTTCACTATCACACAACATGTTACAAGCATTTTGGCTCAAATATTTTTAATCCAGACCATCAATGAAACGACCCGTCACAAGGTTTCAGAAGAAATATGAACTCGGATCTCAAGAGCTAGCACCAAGAAGTGATTACACTGTTTTTCTTTTTTTTTTTCTTTTGCTCAAATTAAATTAAAGGTGCTACGAGGAACTTTTAAATATTTCTGAAACAGTCTAATTTTTCCTCCGATGATCCTAAATTACATGTAACAGCAAAACGAGACCATCGGTGCAATGAATAGCTATTTTTATATATAAAATAGAATAGAAAGTAAAAAGAAGTAGATAAGTTAAATCAAAATGTGCAATGGCAGTCAACTGGATGTACATGTGAAGGCATTTTGATTAGTATTGAATAGATTAAGAGTTCTTGAAAAAGGCCTCTCGTATGTCAGTCTTTTGTTATGTAACTTCATCCCCTGTCCTGAGATCAGATGTCCTATCCAGTATTAATAGGAACGCCTATAGAAGTCCAACTCCCATGAGACTAGAGTAGATACACAGTCATCCTGCTTTGAACTTAAAGAAAAACACACATCTCCTCTTCTAAAATATGGGTTTTTTGCGCTGTTGACATGATATATAATGCGTAATAAGGAATGTCTTTCAATGCCGTTTATGAAAGCAGTAAAAAGTATTCTTGGTCAATCCATCAACTGTATGGTATATTCTATGTCAGAAACAAGTGTGAAATACCATTCCCAATCTCCTAAATTACAAGGTACTTCTTTTAGGTTCCTTGTTTAATCGGTACAGTCCAAATACAACCAGAAGATTGAAGATTGAAGAACCCCGGAAAATATTTACATTTGACAAGTTGGACTTTGGGAATGTCTGGCTGGTTTGTGCTCTAACATCGACTACAGCAGTTAATCGATTGTCAAAATGATTCATATGTTGTCAGATTGTATAGCACTTTACATATGTAGGTGATAAAAACACCACTTTAGCAAGTAAACATGCAGTTTTTCAAGGATATAATGGATAATACACTGAAAACCACTGTCTTAACGGAGCTAGCTAAAATTGTCTTGGGACACCATTGCTGCATGAATAAAAACTCTAAAAATGGGGGGAAAATTGCTTCTGCTGACGTGCAAACTGTGGCATTTCTACTTCATTACGAGACACTAGATCTTGACGCGTATAGTGAGTGAGTCAGTCTGTCATTATTTACTACTTAACCGTCCCTGTACCACCATTTATTTATTTACATCTGTTGTAAACTATTAATCAATCAATCAACTTTTATTTATATTGCGCTTTTCATACCCAAGAGGGTAACTCAAAGTGCCTTACAATGAATAAAAACAACAACAGAAAAATACAGATAAAAACAGCTAATAAAATCAAGAGAAGAAAATGAAAATAACCCAACCCTCCCACCCCCAGAGACGTGCACAGAGACATACACAGAGACATACGCACTCTTACCCACACTCACACATACACACACACACAGACACACAAACTCACACACTCACTCATGCACTAGCTATCACTAAAGAGACATGGCCGGGCACTGAGACTATAGCTTGACAAATGTTAGAAATTAGCTGATACAAACAACACTTCACTTCAGCAAGTAAACATGCAGTTTTTCAAGTATACGGTGGGTAGTTATATTCAAACCACAGCCTCAAGGAGCTAGCTAGAATTGTCTTGGGGCACCGTCACTGATTAAATTGACTCTAATAACATAGAAAAATTGTGGGGGCGCCCTTAGCTCAGTTGGTAGGGCGTCCCCCCCCATGGGCCTCGGCCAGCAGCGGACCCGGGTTCGAAATCCAGCCCGCGGTCGTTCTCTGCATGTCACTCCCCTCTCTGCCCCAGTTCAACTCTGTCTCTACACTATCAATAAAGCATAAAAATGCCCAAAAAATATCGTAAAAAAAAATAATAATAACATAGAAAAATTGGTTCTGCTGATGTGCAAGAAGCGACATTATTGCTTTGTTTCCTCAAACAGCGACTATAGAAGTCATTCGATTGTCAAAATGTGTTCATATTTGGATACATTTTCTAGCACTTGCTGCATAATAAGATGAGAAAAACACAACTTAATCAAGTTAAACCACCCAATTCTTCAACGACACAGCGGGTGTTCGATATCAAATTGCAGTCTAACGGAGCTACGGTAACTACCAGTGTATTAGGACACCATTACTGCATACATGTACTGCTGACGTGCACAAAGCGACATTACTGCTACGTTAAGAGACACGAGATATGTTGTCTCAGGAGGCTCATCTGAGGAACAACAGAGAGAAAGAAAAGATGTGTGTGTGTGTGTGTGTGTGTGTGTGTGTGTGTGTGTGTGTGTGTGTGTGTGTGTGTGTGTGTGTGTGTGTGTGTGTGTGTGTGAGCTTGCCTGTTTGTGTGTGCTTGCGTCAGAGTGTGTGTGCGTGTGTGTGTGTGCTTGCGTTAGAGTGTGTGTGTGCGTGTGAGCATGCCTGTTTGTGTGAGCTTGCGTCAGTGTGTGTGTGCGTGTGTGTGTGTGTGTGTGTGTGTGTGCGTGTGAGCATGCCTGTTTGTGTGTGCTTGCGTCAGTGTGTGTGTGTGGGTGTGTGTGTGTGCGTGAGTGCGTGCGTGCTTCAGCGTGTGTGTGTGTGTGTGTGTGTGTGTGCTTGCGTCATTGTATGTGTGTGTGTGTGTGTGTGCTTGCGTCAGCGTGTGTGTGTGTGTGTGTGTGTGTGTGCTTGCGTCAGTGTGTGTGTGCGCTTGCGTCAGTGTGTGTATGTGTGTGTGATCGTTATGAATGTAGAGCATGGAGAGGTTGCCAGGTGCACTGCAATAGGGAACAAGTAATTACACCGACCAACAATCAATATCCCCGCAGACACTTATCCTACTTCTACACTTCTACACACACTGGTCCAAGGGCCTCTTTAGTACTGAGCTACACACACACACACACACACACACACACACACACACACACACACATTACATACTACAGCAAATTAAGTATGTGAGCGTGGAGAGTTTATCTGTCTTAACTAGTTGCACAATGTATGCTCTGGTAGGCCTACAGTTAATATTGTTACTGACGAAGCTATGAATAAAAGAAAAATAAATAAAAATGTTGTTAATATGCAAAAAAATAAAAAATAATTAAAAAATAAAGAAATTCGTAAATGACCAATTTTTCTTGTATTATACAATACTCAGGGGAGGAGCTAATAATAGATATTCCATGATAAAAACTGTGATGAAATGTTTTGTTTTGTTTTCATCGACGAGACAGGACTACAATGTTAGTGGTGGGCTCGGAATCGGATATTCAAAATGCAATATTTTTTCAACTGTAACTGCCTGTCACCATGACTGCTGGTCTTTTATTTTTTCATTTATTTATTATTATTACGGCTCACGGCCATAGCACACGGCATGGAGCACACCATTCAAATAAAATCATTACAAACAAACAATGGTGCACGGCAAGGACAAAACAGAAACAAAACAAAACAAAAACATTACTTAAACAATGGCAGGACATTTCTCAGAAAGGCTCCTGTTTTAACAATAACCCCTGTTTTTTCTGACCTCAAAAGTAAAATCAATTTTATCTGAGATGGAAAATAAACATACTATTTTGGCAGGTATTTTTCTCAATAGTACACTACATTTACATTTTTACACTCAAAAAGAACATTATACTCATCACCAACACGATTAAATGGAATTTGCATTGAGGCTTATTTGCATAGTAAGGGGGCAATTTAGGGCAGAATTTTGAATATTCCTTAATTTACATAAAAGCAAATGGGACAGTCGACCAGGATGCTGTCTGCTTGGCAGTGCATTTTAAACCCCCCTTTTGCTTTTGCTTTTGGATTTGTACACTATATTTTTCTCTCCTTTGCACATATTTAGCGGCCGAAAAAGCAGTGCAATCCGGTCCCCCCTCTGGCAGCATCTGAAGTCCTCCTGCATCCACACTATTCGCACTTTACTTTAGTTTTACCATGTAAACATCTGGTCAATGATCAAATTCCTTCGTGATTTTTTCTCTACTCATGACGGGCCTGTTTCAGGTAGCTGGTTTTGAGGCAACCCAGAGTTTGTTCGCTCTGAGTTGGTGGAAACTCTGGGTTTTCCGTTTCAGGTAGCAGGTTCAATGCAACCGAGAGTCAGTTACTGCGGCAACATACGCCGTGGGTCTAACCTGCTGGATAGGTGGTTAGACCTACCCTGAGTTTGTTTTCACTTTACGCTGCAGCTCCGACTGAAGAAGGAGTGTCACTGTCACACGCGTCCCTGTACAGTTTGAAGCAAAATCACTCCACAGAAATCTCCATCGGGATGTTTTTATCATTTCCTGATGATTTTACGTTTGACCGATCATTTATCTGATCAGTAGCCTTGTTCTCAGCCCTCGGTCCGTTCATATAGAGGCGGCCACCTTACACATCGTGACATGCTCTACATTCAGATTAATAAACCTATTTGTATTGTATGCTTTTTAACGTCTGTGCCACTGAACAGATTTATGTCAGGTGGATTCATGTAACGCTGCGGCTGCACGCGATTGTTACTGTTCACTTGTGCGATCCTAAAGTCACAGACGAGCCCATTTATATTCATATTATAGCCTAATATGAATATAAAAATTATATAAATAATTATATAATAATTTAAACTGTGATCACTTGAGGAAAATGGATCTGATAATAAATCAATCAGGCTCTTCAATGGAAACTGTCACCTTATGTGTCAGACGTTAATGTCTTTCACTCCCCATTTAAAAGAAGCGACAGTCTGTTTACTGCACAGTGGGCTATTAGGCTACAGCTTCCCAAATACAGCGAATATAAAACACTGTCAGAAATGCTGTGCCGCGCCAGCTTTATTACTTTACTGCTGATATGCGTAACTTTTTAAAATGGACTATGTACTATATATTTTTTCTGAATTGCCGAGGAGATTAGATCAGAGTTATGTGACAATATACCCGTTAATTCTTCTCCATAGGCTACCATAAACTCATTCGTTAATATTTCTAACTCCAGTGGGAGGAGCGGAGAAGTTTTTTTTTCTTTTTTTGAGAAGTGGAGAAGTGGGAGGATCAATCATTTGTTTCTTCTGTTTCCATGGTGAATCATGTTATCAGCGATCCATTGACGATGGCTTTTATGCACACGCTCCACCCAGAGTGAACACGCTCAGAGTTGATTAACCCAACGCTGATCCACTGTTCTGTAACCGAAAACCCAGAGTTGCTTATCAACCCTGCGCTCTGAGTTAACCAACTCAGAGCGTATGATTAAACCCAGAGTATGTAAAACCAGCTACCTGAAACAGGCCCGACATCTATTGCAGTATGTCCTTCCTGGGAGAGGGATCCCTTACTCTGTCGACTCTCCCTGAGATTTCTTCAAAAAAAAATATATAATCCCGGTAAAGGGTTTTTACTGGGAGTTTTTTCTCAGCCGAGCTAAGGGTGTAAGGGCAGGGTGTCATATTGTATCATATTGTATGGAATGTAAAGACCACTGAGGCAAATGTCTATTTGTGATATTGGGCTATACAAATAAAACTGATTTGATTTGATTTAGTGAATTTAGCCTTTAAAGGGACACTGTGTAACATTTTAAGTAATTTATTAGCTAGAATCAATATCCTCATTCATAAATATGTCCTCGTTGGCGTAAAATCACCTCTGCCAATAATCTGAATTATCCTCCTGAGCGGAGAATTACAAATATTAATATTGCATTTTGTACATTGAGCGGGCAAGTCTTATGGAGGCATCCATGTTGGTTGGAATGTCATCAGGTGCATTGTTTAGAATTTAGAATTGTCCTTGTCCTTGAAGGCCACTGTAGCTTCTGTTATTATTCAAAAGGGGTGGGGTTACCCAGGGAGCGTTGCATTCTAGAACTTTGTAGAACTTTCTTGATGATGTCATATTACACACTGCACCTTTAAGACTCGATACATCTAAAAATGCTGCTTTCTCTGGGAGGCTTTTCTTGTCCAGACCCGTCTTCATGTTAACTCCTTTGGGTGATACAGATGTGTGTAGGAGGGAATGGATCTGTTGGGACTTCAGAAAGGTGTTGTATGAAATCCTCACACACACACACACACACACACACACACACACACACACACACACACACACACACACACACACACACACACACACACACACACACACACACACACACGCACACACACACACACACGCAAACTCACACACAGACACACACACAGCTCTGGTCTGCTCTGCTCACACAAGGGAAATTACAAAGACAGTGACAACAGTAGGGGGGGATGGTTATATAGGGTCAAGTGTCAACAGACAGCATCTTATAAAGAATACCCCCCCCCCCCTCACCCCCACCCCATTAGAAACAACATTAACATTCAAACACATTTCGGAAAATATTGCGACGCAAAAAAGATTATGTAAGTTATCAACTGGCAAAGGAGCACAACTTCTACAGACCACCCCCATTCACCCCCCCCCCCTTAAAGTAAACATTGACTTACAACTAGGACAGCTGAGCCTTATAGCTGTGAAGATCAGAGGCCAAACATGGTTCTTATTAAGACTATTCTCCCCCCCCCCCAACCGCCCCCTATTTTCCTGGATCTTCTTCCCAGGGTTATGGATGCAGCTGGGGGGTAGAGGATGTACGTTGTGGGGGGTGATGT
>NC_137224.1:872210-874710 GCF_949987685.1 Ammodytes marinus | reverse complement strand
TTTTTGGGGGACTTTTTTCGCTATTTATAGGCTACTTTTTTTTGTTCCCCCCACTCGCGAGGATTTATCGTGAACGCAGCTGTTAGGAGCAGGTGAAGGAGTCAGCAGTCACCAGCCAGGTATTTAATAATAGGCTACGTCACAATTTAAGTGCTTTATTTGATCAAGATTACGCTCTTTGCCATTGTTTTATGTTTGTTCAAAGATACGCTCAAGTAGGCTAAAGTAGTAGGCTATACACTTCAATTTTGTTTTTCAAATACCTGGCTATTTTCGTCCGCAGACACCATTCAGGTAGGCTATTTAATACGCCATAATTTGATTAAGATTAACCTCTTTGTCATAGTTGTATGTTTGTTTAAATATACTAGGTTATAGGCTAAAGTAGTAGGCTATACACCCCGGTTGTGTTTGTATGTGTTCCAGTCACATACAGGCTAGTTTCGTCCGCTACGTCTAAATGTAGTGATTTAGGACTAGATGGGCTACGTTTTCTACTTACTCCTACCCCCTCTCGAGCATGTGGGAAGTGTCTGTATTTGATTTTGTTTTATTTATTTCATCTAGTACTATTTGAACGTTGTCTTTTATTGCTTAGGCTACAGATTCGAAATTAAGACAGTCAATCAATGTATGTTCTGAATATTACGCTTATTGTTTTATGATGTTTTAAAGGTACGTTCATGTAGGCTAAAGTAGTAGGGCTGTAGACTTCAGTTGTGTTTGTATGTGTTTCCTGGCAAAAACAGGCTATTTATGTCCGTGATACCAGCCAGGTATTTACGTCACAATTTGATTTAGCGCTGCATTTGATTAAGATTAAGCTCATTGCCATTGTTTTCTGTTTGTTTAGAGATACGTTCTATTATAAGCAAATTGATAAGACATCTTGTGTTTTTATGGGATCCAAATACAGGCTATTTTTATTGCGTGATAACTACACTTGCTGCTATGATTGATTTGGCGATTTCAAAAGAGCTGAGAAAGAAAGTTTAATCGTTTTGGTGTTTTTGAATTGAGAATATGTATTGTCTGAACCCCTGTTACAGTAAAGGCAACTCAACATCAGGGTTTCTTAACTACACCCGATAAGGACCTCTGGTGTTATAAATAGGATATGATGCATTAACCAGCAGCAACATACAGTTATGAAGACACTTTAAAGAACTGTTGTGGGTTTGTGTGTGTGCCTGTCTGTCTGTGTGTGAGTGTGTGTGTGTGTGTGTGGGTGTCTGTCTGTGGGTGCATGTGTGTTCGGTGCATGCCTGCGTGCGTGCGTGAGTCTTTGTGTGTGTGTGTGTGTGTGTTCGGTGCATGCCTGTGTGTGTGTGTGTGTGTGTGTGTGTGTGTGTGTGTGTGTGTGTGTGTGTGTGTGTGTGTGTGTGTGTGTGTGTGATCAAACGTGGCCAGGTTGACCAGTAGTGAGTAATGTGGGTTGGGCCGGCAGTACACCACTGCTTTGAGAATTTTAGAAATAGCCATAAACCCAATGAAACATTCAGTCCTTAAAGCCCTACTTCACCGTTAGAAATATGAAGGTGTATTGAACTCTGAGATCATATGTAGTATAAATGTGCAAACATTTTAGAAATCGGTTCATCCTAGCCTGAGAAAAGATAGAAATAGGGTTTTATGGTCTCACTGTCTAACGCTACATTTTACTAGTGTGACATCATCACACTAGTGAAAATGTAGGGTTAGGAGGATTAACAGGACAGCTGGGCAAAGGGAAGACTGAGGGAAGAAAAACCTCATTCATTATATTATAATAGCGATTTTATAATGATAGAATGAATTTTTTAACCTTTATTTATACAGGTATATCCCATTGAGACCGAAGACTCTTTTGCAAGGGAGACCTGTTTTCCTTTCCCACGTTACCATTCACACACACATTCATACACCGATAGCAGGCTAACAATCAACATTCACACGAGGTAAAAATGGGTGAAGTGTTCCTTTAATCTCTTAATATAATAGGGTGATAATTACTGAGTAAACACAGTCTCAACTCCTTTTGTGTCGGTTTCTCAGCCCTTAAAAAACTTGAATAGATTACTGGAGCACTTGTGTCTGTGTGATTGGGGGAAACGCCCTAAACATATAATTGCTTTGATCAGTAAAGGTGTGTGTGTGTGTGTGTGTGTGTGTGTGTGTGTGTGTGTGTGTGCGTGCGTGCGTGTGTGTGTGTGCATGACTTTGATCACTTAAAGCACTCACTGTACTTTCAAAGCCACTGTTAATGTTAATGTCAATGACGACATTACTAAAGGAGCAATCACATTAGAATGAAAGGACAGATAGAAAAAAGGTTGATTTTATTTATTTATTTTTTAAATTTAAATGATTTAATAATACAGACAGGAGATGGCCTACACTTAGCACATATTACCTTCGATGACAAGGCTAAAAAAAAACACCATAAACAACATTTTCCCAAACCCACCCTAACACAGTTCATACAAGACATGACAACAAGCATTTAGATAACCTTGCATTC
>NC_137224.1:857210-869710 GCF_949987685.1 Ammodytes marinus | reverse complement strand
CCATAAGTACATTTAATTTAGTGCATAATAGCTGAAAAAAATGTTTTGAATTATTATTTTTTCCCTTAGAAAGGGTCTCATATACAGTATCTCACAAAAGTGAGTACACCCCTCACATTTCTTCACATTTTTCTTTATATCTTTCCATGGGACAACACTGAATAAATTACACTTTGATACAATGTAAAGTAGTCAGTGTACAGCTTGTATAACAGTGTAAATTTACTGTCCCCTCAAAATAACTCGACCCACAGCCATTAATGTCTAAACTGCTGGCAACAAAAGTGAGTACACCCCTTAGAAAAAATTTACAAATTGGGCCCAAAGTGTCAATATTTTGTGTGGCCAACATTATTTTCCAGCACTGCCTTAACCCTCTTGGGCATGGAGTTCACTAGAGCTTCACAGGTTGCAACTGGAACCCTCTTCCATCCATTTATGACAGCATCACAGAGCTGGTGGATATTAAAGACCTTGCGCTCCTCCACCTTCCGTTTGAGGATGCCCCAAAGATGCTCAATAGGGTTTAGGTCTGGAGACATGCTTGGCCAGGCCATAACCTTTACCCTCAGCTTTTTTAGCAAGCCACTGGTCGTCTTGGAGGTGTGTTTGGGGTCGTTATCATGTTGCAATACCACCCTGCGGCCCAGTTTACGAAGTTTGAGTGCACATGGTCAGCGTCGTACACAGAGGTTGGCTTTGGAAAATAGACGTATGAATACTGCCAGCATTGCTGAAGGGCTTGAAGGGGTGGGGGGTCAACCTGTCAGTGCTCATACCATACGGCGCACTCTGCATCATGCTGGTCTGCATGGCTGTCATACCAGAAGGAAGCCTCTTCTAAAGATGATGCACAAGAAACCCCACAAAAAGTTTGCTGAAGACAAACAGACTACGGACATGGATTACTGCAACCATGTCCTGTGGTCTGATGAGACCAAAATACATTTATTTGGTTCAGATGGTGTTAAGAGTGTGGAGCGGCAACCAGGTGAGGAGTACAAAGACAAGTGTGTCTTCCCTAGAAGTCAAGCATGTGTGTCTTCCCTAGAGTCAAGCATGGTGTTTGGAGTGTCATGGTCTGGGGCTGCATGAGTGCTGCCAGCACTGGGGATCTACAGTTCATTGAATTCTAACATGTACTGTGACATACTGAAGCAGAGCATGATCCCCTCCCTTCATAAACTGGGCCGCAGGGCAGTACTGCAACATGATAACGACCCCAAACACCCCTCCGAACGACCACTGGCTTGCTAAAGAAGCTGAGGGTAAAGGTTATGGACTGGCCAAGCATGTCTCCAGTCTTAAACCCTATTGAGCATCTTTGGGGCATCCTAAAACGGGAGATGGAGGAGCGCAAGGACTCTAATATCCACCAGCTCCTTGATGTCGTCATGAATGGGTAGAAGAGGGTTCCAGTTGCAACCTGTGAAGCTCTAGTGAACTACATGCCTAAGAGGGTTAAGGCAGTGCTAGAAAATAATGATGGCAAAACAAAATATTGACACTTTGGGCCCAATTTGGAAATTTTTTCTTAGGGGTGTACTCACTTTTGTTGCCAGCAGTTTAGACATTAATGGCTGTGTGTCGAGTTATTTTGAGGGGACAGTAAATTTACACTGTTATACAAGCTATACACTGACTACTTGACATTGTATCAAAGTGTCATTTATTCAGTGTTGTCGCATGGAAAGATATAATGAAATATTTGAAGAAATGTTAGGGGTGTACTCACTTTTGTGAGATACTGTATGTCCATATTTCTGCATATTTTGGACCAAGGCCTAGTGCCGCCATCTTGAAAGTGTCATAGTTGGAATGTCATCAGGTGCATTGTTTAAAATTTAGAATTGTTCTTGTCCTTGAAGGCCACTGTAGCTTCTGTTATTATTTGAAAGGGGTGGGGTTACCCAGGGAGTGTTGCATTCTAGAACTTTGTAGAACTTTCTTGATGATGTCATAATACACACTGCACCTTTAAAGTTTGAAGGAAAACTGTCTGCATTTGAGTCAACTTTTGTTGCGATAACTTATCATTCAAATGTAATGGAACTTCAAGTTTTGAGTTCTACAAACTTAATTTTTATTTTTTTATTTTTTAACATATTTTTTTTGGCTTTATTGATAGTGTAGAGACAGAGTTGAAATGGGGCAGAGAGGGGAGTGACATGCAGAGAACGACCGCGGGCTGGAATCGAACCCGGGTCCGCTGCTGGCTGAGGCCCATGGGGGGGGGGGGGGGGGGGGGCCTACCAACTGAGCTAAGGGCGTCCCCTACAAACTTAAACATCTTTAAGACTGTTTACTGTAACGTTTGAATCAACATTTTGACCGACTTGGTTTTGTTTGTTTTCTGTCTGACAGAGAACAACTGTTATTTTTTTTTTCAAAGATAATTTTTTTTTGGCATTTTCAAGCTTTTTTATTAGAGAGTACAGAGTTGAAATGGGGAGACAGAGAGAGAGAGAGAGAGGGGGGGGGGGGGGGGGATGACCTGCAGTAAAGGTCCACAGGTCGAAATCGAACCTGCGACCACTGCAACGAAGGCCGGAGCCAATATGGTACACGCTCTATCCACTACACCACCGGAGCGCCCCAGAACAACTGTTATTGTTGAAAGTCTTAGTCTGTTGAACCTAAAACGTGAAACTTGAAAACTCTTCAAACTCAGAAATCAAGTGAAGACAGTTTTTCTTTAAAAGTTGAGTTTTTCTAACTTTTTGACCGTTAGTGATGGTGTGTGTGTGTGTGTGTGTGTGTGTGTGTGTGTGTGTGTGTGTGTGTGTGTGTGTGTGTGTGTGTGTGTGTGTGTGTTCTTGGCTTGGCGTGTGTGTGTGTATGTTTGCGTGTGTGTGTGTATGTTTGCGTGTGTGTGTGTGTGTGTGTGTGTGTGTGTGTGTGTGTGTGTGTGTGTCTGCCTGCGTGTGTGTGCATTTGTGATGTCACCAGGAGCAGGTTTTTGTTCACAGTCACATGGTTTCTCTACGTATCCTGACTCATATACACTCACCCAATATTTGCCTAATCGGGTGTTGCCTCAAACCCAGTGTATTTGGGAGTGTATTCCAGTGTATTTAAGTCTTAACCGCTCCCTCCCTCTCCTCCCTTTCTCATTCTACTCCTTGTGTGTGTCCTTACAGGTGCCTTCACTGTCCTAGGACCAACTTTAAAACATGGCCGACAATATCACCCTCACCCCCTCCACTACCCCTGATGGTTGCGGCCCAAACTTGGACTCTCTCTACTTCAACCTGTGTGACAAGAGTGCCGTTTGGGGCATCGTTTTGGAGGCTTTCGCGGCGGCCGGGATCGTATTTTCGATTGTACTTTTCATCGCGCTTGTAGCCAGTATCCCATTCGCCAAAAACCACAACCGAAGAAGCTCCATAGCCCTCCATGCATTCTTCTTAATCTTCACTCTTGGACTTTTCTGCCTGACTTTCGCCTTCATCGTTGGGAAGGATTTTTCCACGTGTGCTTCGCGGAGGTTCCTATTCGGGGTGCTTTTCGCCGGTTGTTTCGCCTGTCTCTTAATGCAGTGCGTACGGCTAAATGTCCTCGCCAGGAGTAACTCTGCACCCCACGCTTGGGTGTTGTGTCTGGGCGCTTTGGGGCTATGGCTAGTCGAAGCCGTCATCAACACAGAATGGCTGATCATCACAATCGTTCGCCATCCGCTTCTGCCTCTCAACCTCACCGCACCGGCAAGCAGAGCCACAGCCACACCGTGCAACATCGCGAATCAGGATTTCGTCATGGCGCTGATCTACGTTATGACTCTGATTTTAGCTGTTTTCGTGGCAAGTTCGGCTATTTTTGGAGGTAAACACGCGCACTGGAAAAAATACGGCGCCTGTATTTTCCTCGCCGTTTTTTTCTCGGTCGGGATATGGGTGGCGTGGATCGTTATGTACGTCTACGGCAACGGAAAACACGGAAGTCCGAAATGGGACGATCCTACTTTAGCCATAGCCCTCGTGGCGAACGCGTGGGTTTTCCTGATCCTCTACAGCATCCCTGAGATCTGTTGTCTGTCCGGCGGAGATGAGGAGAGCGAGCAGGGGTTCGGAGAGGTCCTGTATCCTACCAGGGGAGTGGGATATGAAACCATTCTCAAGGAGCAGAAGTCACAGAACATGTTTATGGAGAATAAAGCTTTCTCTATGGACGAGCCAAGCCAAGGTGGGTAGACTGATGTAAATGATAGCTTCATGAAAATTGTCAATATATAATGCTTGGTATTTCATGATAATAATATTACAATAACTGTGTGGAACGTATTTGAAGAGACGATAAATGACGGGGGAAAAAATCCTTCGTTTTTTTAGATAAGTTTCTTAGTGGGCCTGAACGAACGTTTTTAAGGGCCAAAAAGGTAGATATTTGGACTATTTCTTCTAAATTGTAAGATACAATATCAGGAGACTGTGTATGTTAGGCCAATTACAACTAGATAGATAGATAGATAGATAGATAGATAGATAGATAGATAGATAGATAGATTGATAGATAGATAGATAGATAGATAGATAGATAGATAGATAGATAGATAGATAGATAGATAGATAGATAGATAGATAGATAGATAGATAGATAGATAGATAGATAGATAGATAGATAGATAGACAGACAGACAGACAGACAGACAGACAGACAGACAGACAGACAGACACACAGACAGACACACAGACAGACACACAGACAGACACACAGACAGACACACAGACAGATATTGTGGGTTTCAAAATGTAACCATCAAAGACCTATCTGCCTTTAAATCTCGCCTTATGCAAAGCTCCAGGTTTTGAAGTGGCCTTGAGCAGTTTTGGTTTCCACCATTCTAGTGTATAAATCAACACACACACACACACACACACACACACACACACACACACACACACACACACACACATAAATCAAATATTTGCCTGGATTACATATCTGAAAAGTTTCACTCTGTTTGTAAAGGTAATAATTAGAACGGAGCTTTAGTGCATTCACTTTGCATGACACAGTAGTCACACAGTAACCTCCCTGGCTACAAAACACACACACACACACACACACACACACACACACACACACACACACACACACACACACACACACACACACACACACACACACACACACACACACACACACACACACACACACACACACACACACACACACACACACACAGAGACACACTCACTCACTCACTCACTCACTCACTCACTCACAACATTCTGTCCTGTGTCCCAAAATGTACTTATTTTCTATTGCGATGTATTTATCATTAAAAATAGGCCTACATAGAAGGGCCTTGTACAGATGAGTGATGTGCAAAAGTTGATAGCCGCCCAGCAAATAAACAAAACAGACCTATTAACCAACAAAATGCGCTCAAAAAGCTGTTTTGAATCCCGAGTGGTGACCCCACAGAATTTGATATGTGGCTCTACACGTACTGAGCAGAACAGGATCTGAAGGTGCTGTAAGAAATAAAAAATAGTCACCAAAAACAGTAAATTTTAGTCCTTAAAGCTGCAGTGTGTAGAATTTTGGGTTTTAATTCCTAGCAGATTTTGTAGAAAGTAATTATAATATCCATAAGTACATTTAATTTAGTGCATAATTGCTGAAAAACATTTTTAGAATATTATTTTTTTTCCCTTAGAAAGGGTCTCATGTATGTCCATATTTCTCCATACCTTGGACCAAGGCCTAGTATCCGCCATTTTGGAAGTGTCATAGTTGGAATGTCATCAGGTGCATTGTTTAAAATGTAGAATTGTTCTTGTCCTTGAAGGCCACTGTAGCTTCTGTCATTATTCGAAAGGGTTGGGGTTACCCAGGGAGCGTTGCATTCTAGAACTTTCTAGAACTTTCTTGATGATGTCATATTACACACTGCACCTTTAAGTCTGCATTCTCACATCTTTCTAGATATCAGGGGTTGTGGTTTAGACAGTGGCCTATCATAGATGATTAAGTAGACAGTGTTGTGTGGCTTGCCAATGTCCTCAAAGGTGACACGTTTTTCAAAGGTTATTCTAATTTGAATGAGTGGTTCAAGTTAAATGCCGTGTTAACAAATGGCTTCACCCTTAGCCATTTAACTCCCCAGTTAACTCCCTATGAATTACTTATTACCTTTATAAAGCCTATATGACTAAATTACTATAGAAATTAGTCCTGATTATATCCTAGTAATTATAGCAATGAATTAGTCAACATCACCGAAACCAATAGTAAAAATGTATGTGAGTGAGCGTGACACACTAGTCACACAGTAACCTCCCTATCGAAGTATATCACACACACACACACACACACACACACACACACACACACACACACACACACATACACACAAACACACACACACACACACACACACACACAAACACACACACACACACACACACACACACAAATACACACACACACACACACCGATGGACGCCTACAAACTGCTTTCCCAGAGTGTCAGGCTAAAATGGAATGTAGCTATTAAATCATTACTGTTAATGAGTGTCTAGTTTAACCACCGTATCCCACAAACACACACACACACATGCACACGCGCACACACACACACAAACACACACATGCATGCAATCACACACACACACATGCACACACACACACACATACACACACACACACACACATACACACACACACACACACTCTCTTCCACAATCACACACACACACACATTCTGATTGATTCCCACCAGATTTATCAAGCCTCCTGTTTGCATTGTGTCCATAGCAACAAGGCGTGGCAACAGTGTCATCCAGGGATATAATGTTAGACAATAGGAGTCATCTGTCACATCCGTCCATGCACAAACAAGATAACAAATAACACACAGATAGATAGAGTTAAATGCCCTTTTTTATGGTTAATGAGGGCTCTGTGTGTAAGATCAAATTTTGGGGCGACTGTGGCTCAGTTGGTAGAGCGGGTTGGCCGATGATCAATCAATAAAATCAAGAAAGGGTCTCATATATATATGTCCATATTTCTGCATATTTTGGACCAAGGCCTAGTGCCGCCATCTTGAAAGTGTCATAGTTGGAATGTCATCAGGCGCATTGTTTAAAATGTAGAATTGTTCTTGTCCTTGAAGGCCACTGTAGCTTCTGTTATTATTCGAAAGGGTTGGGGTTACCCAGGGAGCGCTGCATTCTAGAACTTTGTAGAACTTTCTTGATGATGTCATATTACACACTGCACCTTTCTGGTGATAGAGGCTATTCATAACTACTACAATAGTAAATAAACAGAAGTGATAGGGGCGACTACAATACTGTCCCTTATTATGATTAGAGTTTAGAGTTTATACAAAACACATGTAAAATGTTAAAGACCTACTTCACCGGTGGAATTTTTTTTTCATTTTTTCATTTAACTTTTATTTATCCTCGAGAGACCAATTGAGGGGTGACCCTCATTTTCAATGACGTCGAGTTCAAACAAATTCAAAGGAAAAACAACAATACATAAACAATATTCAATGCAAATACATCAAATACATAACAACAGGTGAAGAGAAAAACAATTGAAACATTTACACAGTGGTGAAGATTAAGTGGTAGCAATTAAAATTAAATGGGTGAAAGTACAATATAGCCTAATTAAAACAGTTACAGGTAGAGTTTGGCAGATTTAAAATAGTTTGTTTAAATTGGTTAAAGGATATGAAGTTATTTAGTTTAATTTGTTGCTGTAAGTTATGAAGGAAATATGAACGTGTATTGAACTCTGAGATCCTATGTAGTATAATTGTGCAACATTTTTTTAGAAATTGGTTCATCCTAGCCTGAGAAAAGGCAGAAAGAGTGTTTTATGGTCTCACAGTCTAACCCTACATTTTCCCATGTGTGACATATTTTTTTAAATCAAACAGATACTATTAACAGGTCTTAAAAATGCATTTTCAGCATGTTTTAAAGAAGAAAATGTCTCATAAATCAGACAGTTAACAACATATGAACAAGTCCTTCTGTAATAACCTTCGGAATAGTGCTGAGAATGATTATGGAAAGTTTAGTGGATGTAAGTGCTTTAGAAGTCAAACATTCATACTGTTTTCTGTCTATTTATTCACAGCGTCGAAGCCCATTTCTCCGTACAGCGGCTACACCGGTCAGCTGCGAGGTCAAGTCTACCAGCCCACTGAACTGGCTATCATCAGCAAAGCAGGAAACGTGAGTATTGTATAAACACACACACACACACACACACACACACACACACACACACAGACAGACTGACACACAAACAGACACACACACACACACACACACACACAGATAGACAGACACACACACACACACACACACACACACACACACACACACACACACACACACACACACACACACACAGATAGACAGACAGACAGACAGACAGACAGACAGACACACACACACACACACACACACACACACACACACACACAGAGATAGACAGACAGACAGACAGACACACACACACACACACACACACACACACACACACACACACACACATGGGATTGTTTACAGAAATCCACATTTGAATATGGTGCAAATAGTGTGGATACATAACTGGTTACCTATACTCTTACATAAACAGACTCAGACACACACACACACACACACACACACACACACACACACACACACACACACACACACACACACACATACACACACACACACATACACACACACACACACACACACACACACACACACACACACACACACACACATACCGCTCTGGTAACAATTAATAGTCAACTCCTCCGAAATACGCATCTCTAAATATATTTGTAAGAATCCTCTAAACGACAATATTTTTATTTGAAATTTGGACGGAATGTTTTCAGTAAAAATATTATAATTTTCTTGAAATGCAGGGAAGTTCCCCTCCCAGTAATCACAAAGTAACAAATCAGATTTTCAAACACTATTTTTGGGACTGTATAAAGGTCATGACCGGGCGACCAAAACATTAAACCTGCAGTGTGTAGAATTTTGGGTTTTAGTTCCTAGCAGATTTTGTAGAAAGTAATTATAATATCCATAAGTACATTTATTTTAGTGCATAATACCTGATTTTTTTATTTTTTATTATTTATTTTTCCCTTAGAAAGGGTCTCATAAATGCCCATATTTCTGCATATTTTGGACCAAGGCCTAGTGCCGCCATCTTGAAAGTGTCATAGTTGGAATGTCATCAGGTGCATTGTTTAAAATGTAGAATTGTTCTTGTCCTTGAAGGCCACTGTAGCTTCTGTTATTATTCAAAAGGGGTGGGGTTACCCAGGGAGTGTTGCATTCTAGAACTTTCTAGAACTTTCTTGATGATGTCATATTACACACTGCACCTTTAAGTCCATGGAAGTCATGTGCCTGCTGACATCATGTAGGAAACAGCCAGGAGTCAACAAAGATGGACGAATTTAATGATTAATTTTACAAGGAATGAGTCAAAAGTAATTTTAGGAAGTGATACAAAGGCTCTCACAGTTTCACTCCCTCTATCATTTGTTGGACGTTTTTTTAACTTTATTTTAAAGGTGCGAAAACACATCAGTGTGTTTTTGTGACACAGTGAATCTTAAGTGTTCTAAACAAAACATATTTAACTTCAATAGTCAGTATCCTAGAGGCTCAGGCCTGACAGCAGACATGGGTTTGAATCTGACCCGTGGTTGTTCTCTGCATGTATTTCCCTCTCTGCCCCATTTCATATCTGTGTCTCTGCACTGTCAATAAAGCCTTGAAAAGCAAAAAATAAAAAATAAAAAAATCATAAAAAAATTAATAAAAAAAATATCGATTTTTAGTTACAAAAATCGATACTGATATCGCGAAACTAAGTATCGCGATATATCGATATTTCGATTTTTCGATTTTTTGACACAGCCCTACTCATCAAACAGTCTCATTTTTCCCCTGATGATCATAAATTACATGTAACAGCAAACTAGACAATCACACACACACACACACACACACACACACACACACACACACACACACACACACACACACACACACAATACACTAGTTTTTCCTGATATTTTGACCCATGTTGTGACCTCATACAGAACCCTGCTGAGGCTTCCATGACGATCCCCCGGGCGACCACTCACCATTCTGCAGCCGACAGCCGCAGCAGCACGCCCACCTCACACACTGACATCAACGCAGGGACATACACACCACACAACGGACAGGTAGGTCTCACACACACACACACACACACACACACAGGCTGAAAGACAGACACACACACACACACACACACACACAGGCTGAAAGACAGACAGACAGACAGACAGACAGACAGACAGGCAGACAGACACACACACTGAACCAGGGCACACACACACACACAGGCTGAAAGACACACACACACACACACACACACACACACACACACACTGACCTCAACGCTGGGACATACACACCACATAACGGACAGGTAGGTCTCACACACACACACACACACACACACACACACACACACACACACACACACACACACAGGCACACACACTGAACCAGGGCACACACACACACACACACACACACACACAGGCTGAAAGATAGATAGACAGACAGACAGACAGACAGACAGACAGACAGACAGACAGACAGACAGACAGACAGACAGACAGACAGACAGACAGACACACAGACAGACACACAGACAGACACACAGACAGACAGACAGACACACACACAGACAGACAGACACACACACACACACACACACACACACACACACACTGACCTCAACACTGGGACATACACACAACATACTAACGGGCTGAGTGTAGGTCAAAATTCCTGAATTTCCTTATTCCACACTTTCTCCTGACACACACACACACACACACACACACACACATAGACACACACACACACACACACATAGACACACACACACACACACACACACAGACACACACACACACACACACACACACACACACACATAGACACACACACACACACATAGACACACACACACACACACACACCTGTCATCGCCTGCGGTATCCATAGCGACTTCTCCAGGTTAATGAAGCACTCCTTTGTTTGTCACCTTGTGGAGTCACTGACTCTCTAGAGACCAAACTCACATCTTAACTCTGGCCGCTCAATAATCTGGTTAGACGTTATACTTCTTTCTACTGAAACACACACACACACACACATGCTTAAAGACACACACACACACACATATAGAGACACACACACACGTACAGACACACACACACATGCTTAAAGACACACACACACATAGAGACACACACACACACACACACACACTTGCTTAAAGACACACACACACATATAGAGACACACACACACACACACACATGCTTAAAGACACACACACACACACATATAGAGACACACACACATACAGACACACACACACACACACACACACATGCTTAAAGACACACACACACACACACACACACACACACACATATAGAGACACACACACATACACACACACATATAGAGACACACACACACGTACATACACACACACACACACACACACACACACACACATGCTTAAAGATACACACACACACACACACTTTAGGACTTTTAAGTTATTTAAAAAATAGTGTGCATTCAAAACAGTTCTATATTTAAACTTGACATATTTTGTTTGCTGTTTGCACTTGAAACGGCAAACCCCTTGTTCGCCCTCTTAGTTTTGAGGCAGAGATAGTCTGACACACGTCCTCTGGATAAGCACGCACGGAGAGATGTTTACGTTGGTGTAGAATGATTAATAACTCCGGTTGACTTTCCTAAAAAATAATAAACATAAAAACTCCAAAACATGCCATCGATTTGCGGCCAAAACAGGGTTCTTAATATACACAAAAAAAACAATACTTTTCAATGTGAAATAATGTGTTGCAATGTGTTTAACGCACGAGAGTTCGCGGTCAAAAAACTGTAGGCTCTCTGCCTTCCCCACCTGAATGACAGGCATTCTCCTCCCTTAAATGAGGTAACACCCCTCACTCCCCAGGTGACACCCATACCTAATCACCACCAAGTGCATAAATAAACATATGAATAAACATGTGATTAATTTCACACACTTACTAATTCATAAATCATAATTTGCCATAAACAAAAAATGTATTTACTTAAAATATATTAAACACAAAAAATCTCTAAATGGCTCCAACAGCACTGTTGCATATGTATCTTTGTTAAATACAGATAATATAGCGTTACCTACTTTGAACATGTTTGGCTAAAAGATCAACATATCTAACATGGAAAGTTGAGAATTGCAAACACTGCAGGACAGGTGCAAGTTTCTACACACACACACAAACACAAGCACAAACACACACAGACACACACACACACACAGACACACACACACACACACAGACACACACACACAGACACACACACAAACACACAGACACACACAGACACACACACACACACAGACACACA
>NC_137224.1:852210-854710 GCF_949987685.1 Ammodytes marinus | reverse complement strand
CAGAGACCTTATGGTTACTGGGAGGAGGAACCAGAGACCTCATGGTTACTGGGAGGAGGAACCAGAGACCTCATGGTTACTGGGAGGAACCTCTTTACTATATAATTCTCAAGCTGAAGGATTTTGCATTCACTTTTATTGAAATAATATTGTGCACAATCTATTTTAATGATAGTAAACTGTATAATACTGTTGTGCCTGGATTGTGAATATTGTTAATAGCCACAAAAAAACATACACAGTTGAAATGGATGTAAATATGTTAACGTGTCAATTGTTCTGCACTGCATGGAAGCCTTGTGTATGAGTATGTGTATTTAATATCTGCTGCTGCTCTGTGCTATTTAATTATCTGATCTCATTTCTACCAATCAAAACAATTTAATGCTAAAATATCACCTGTGATTATCTGGTAATGCTCAATGTCATTTCTCATAATTTTTTTTATTTTTATTTTTTATATCATGACATACGTTTTCATCCGCAAGTTTGTATGTGAATTAAAGCTGGGGTATATGATTTTCGATTGGTCAAAGTTAACATGAGCTGTACACTTTGACCAATCAGAGTGAGGCTCCGATTCTCTGTTCTTATTGGCTGTTGGGACTGTCCATTCACTTTGGCACCGACTTTGTTGGTGGTGTAGAGCGTGTCAGGGAGGGACCATAGGGGAGGGACCAAAGAGAACAAGTGGAGCGGTTGAGGTATTTGGATTTTGAATCTCTATCCCAACTGCTATTTTCTCCCCAAATCCTCCACCCCAGCTTTAAAGGGGCACTGTGTAATATGACATCATCAAGAAAGTTCTACAAAGTTCTAGAATGCAACGCTCCCTGGGTAACCCCAATCCTTTAGAATAATAACAGAAGCTACAGTGGCCTTCAAGGACAAGAACAATTCTAAATTTTAAACAATGCACCTGATGACATTCCAAAAACATGGATTCCTCCATACGACTTGCCTGCTCAATGTACAAAATTTAATATTAATATTTGTAATTCTCCGCTCAGGAGGATAATTCAGATTATTGGCAGAGGTGATTTTACACCAATGAGGACATATTTATGAATGAGGATATTGATTTTAGCAAAAAAATTACTGAACATGTTACACAGTGTCCCTTTAAGTAATATGGGATTTAAAATACCTTATGGAAAAAGTTAAACTCGATTGAAATTCGATTGAAATTTGTGAATATTGACACAAAGTTTATATTATAAAACTCATCAGATTTAGTCTTAAACGCTCAAAGTCTTTTGTGATAAAAGCTTATTGAAATATTATTTGCCAAATTATTGAAAGAAAACTCCATTGTCTCCATTATTTTTGAACTGTTAAGAAAGATCATAGTGTCTAGTAGCCAATGCAGGAAAATATCTTTAAAGTGTCTAATGCCTTTATTTGATTGTAAACATGCCATGTTCTGACCCACAGTCCCTTTGTGAATGTTCTTTAATGTACAGACAATAAACGTTAACTGGTAATGTTGAGAATTGAGTGATTTCTAGTCAAAATGTTTTATTGGGGGGGTTTTCAGATGAGGTCACAGTAAATATAAAATATGAATGATACTGATGATCTTTGAATGTAGACTTACAGAAATAGGTTAAAGGTGTAGTCAGTGGGGCAGCCTTAGCTCAGTTGGTAGGGCGTCCCCCCCCCCCCCCATGGGCCTCGGCCAGCAGCGGACCCGGGTTCGATTCCAGCCCGCGGTCGTTCTCTGCATGTCACTCCCCTCTCTGCCCCATTTCAACTCTGTCTCTACACTATCAATAAAGCATAAAAATGCCCAAAAAATATCTTAAAAAAGGGTAGTCTAGAGAACGCTTGTTGGCAAATGACCTTTTAGTCAAAATCAGTGAATATCTCCTCACCATCCTCTACCTGTCCGTGCTGTTTTTGCGCTTAAATAAATCCAGTGCTAAAACACAACCTAGGCTCTGTAAACTGGCATGTTGCTATAGGTACTGGGGCCCCCTTTGTTTACACACCTTTTGTTGACATACACACAGCATAAAGACTGGAGGGGCTTACATTTAGCCGGCAGCTTTTTAAAGCCCTACTTCACCGGTTGGAATATGAAGGTGTATTTAACTCGGAGATCCTATTTAGTATAAATGTGCAAAAAAAAATGGAATCGGATCATCTTAGCCTGAGAAAAGGCAGAAAGAGTGTTTTATGGTCTCACTGTCTAACCCTACAGTTTCATTCTTGTGACATCACAGTAAGGGTCAGGATTAACAGGACAGCTGGGCCAAGGGAAGACTAAGGGAAGACTGAGGGAAGAAAAACCTCATTCATTATATTATAATAGTTATTTTATAATGATAGAACGCTGGTTCCGTATGGGTGAAGTATTCCTTTAAGTTAAAATAAACAGAACCACCTATATATCTCTAACACTCACAACTTAATGCTGTTTATCTTTAGTTTAATCTGTACACAAACACAATGAGACTTTACTTAGGCAAAACCAAGCCTCAAGCTACATGCTAATCAG
>NC_137224.1:842210-844710 GCF_949987685.1 Ammodytes marinus | reverse complement strand
AAGCCTACGTGTGTGTGTGTGTGTGTGTGTGTGTGTGTGTGTGTGTGTGTGTGTGTGTGTGTGTGTGTGTGTGTGTGTGTGTGTGTGTGTGTGTGTGTGTGTGTGTGTGTGTGTGTGTGTGTGTGTGTGTGTGTGTGTGTGTGTGAAATCTGTCTAGGTGTAAGAAATCTAATGTTTTGCCTCTGTTTTAAGCTCATAAAGTGAAGATTTTACACCTTTTACGAGACACTGCGGGCCAAAATATATTATTTTTTTCTAGCACTGGTCAATTTTGTTGTTGATTTTTGTATATTTATCTTCCATAACATGTCTTCTTTCATACTCTAACTCTCTCTCTCTCTCTCCCTCTCTCTCTTCCATAACATGTCTTCTTTCATACTAGAATAAATCAAAGGGTCCAACATGTACATTAAGGTGTTTATTTGACTAACCCTTGTTGTTCATATGTTGTTCATTGTCTGATTTATGTTACATCTTGTTCTTGAAAACATGCTGAAAAGACATTTTTAAGAACTTAAAATATTTGGACTCTTCTACTGTATGTAAAGAGTCAAATAAAGGTTTTAACTTTATCCAACGTCTACATTTTTGCAATTTTATGCAAAATTAGGAATTAGGAATACTTCACCCATACGGAACCGGCGTTCTATCATTATAAATGGACTTGACTTATATAGCGCTTTCTAGCCGATTTTCTCAGCCCCAAAGCGCTTCACATATCTTACCACATTCACCCATTCATACACACACTCATACACCGATAGCAGTAGCTGCCATGCAAGGCGCTCTCTGAACCATCGGGAGCAATTTGGGGTTCAGTGTCTTGCTCAGGGACACTTCGACATGTGGCGGGGAGACGGGGGATCGAACCTCCGACCCTGCACTCCAGAGGCGACCTCCCTACCCACTTCGCCACTGCCGCCCATAAAATCACTATTATAATATAATGAATGAGGTTTTTCTTTCCTCAGTCTTCCCTCAGTCTTCCCTTGGCCCAGCTGTCCTTTTAATCCTAACCCTTACTGTGATGTCACAAGAAGGAAACTGTAGGGTTAGACAGTGAGACCATAAAACACTCTTTCTGCCTTTTCTCAGGCTAGGATGAACCAATTTCAATTATTTTTGCACATTTATACTAAATAGGATCTCCGAGTTCAATACACCTTCATATTCCAACCGGTGAAGTAGGTCTTTAAATAAATATTCAGGGGCTTTCCGGTGGTGTAGTGGATAGAGCGCGTACCATATAGACTCAGTCCCTGTTGCAGTGGTCGCGGGTTCAAATCCGACCCGTGGACCTTTACTGCAGGTCATCCTCCCTCTCTCTCTCTCTATCTCTCTCTCTCTCTCTCTCTCTCTCTCTCCCTCTTTCTCTCTGTGTATCCATTTCAACTATGTGTCTCTCCATACTATAAAATAAAGCTTGAAAATGCCAAAAAAAACTGTCATACAATTTCCAGTAAACTCCTTCCCATACATAGTGTGAAATAACCGGATCTTAGAATGTGCAACAGTTTGTTCAAAGTATGGCCTGTGGTCTTCAGTAGCTTTACAGCGTACCAACAGGATTAACATTACGAGGTTATAATCCGTCTCATGCAGGATGCCTTGAGCCAGGAAAGCTGAAAGCAGAGTGTTATAATGTCCAGGAGATTAAGGGCTTTTTGGCTGTTTAAGATTTACACTCCGGGGCACTTTTTTGTCATGCCAATAGCCTCAAGAAATTCACTAATGTACCGTGCAGTCTTGTTTTTTTTCGGTAGTGAAATGTAGCTGTGAAGAAAGTTTGAAAAATAGCATGATTTAGGAGCGGTTAAAATGTAGGAATTTACTTTTCTTATTTACGACATCATGAGCTTGACTTTCACATGCAAAAAGTGTAATTGTTTTTCTCCAACGATCACAGAAAAAATAATATTAATTATTAAATAATATTAAATAAAACAATATAATATTTAAATTTCCCAAATTTATTCCCAATCTTCTTTAGTTTAAATCGAAAAAATGTAATTGTAAAGACAGTTAAAAAATCCTAAAACCAATGTTTTGGAGCGGTGAAAAAGCGGTGAAATGTATCTCTATTTTCAACATCTTGCACTTGGCTTCAACATGCTTTTTATTTTATTTTATTTAACTTTTATTTATCCTCGAGAGACCAATTGAGGGGTGACCCTCATTTACAATTGCGTCGAGATCAAACAAATTCAAAGGAAAAACAACAATACATACACAATATTCAATGCAAATACACAACAACAGGTGAAGAGAAAAACAATTGAAACATTTACACAGTGGTGAAGAGTGGCGGCAATTAAAATGAATTGGGTGAAAGTACAATATAGCCTAATTAAAACAGTTACAGGTAGAGGTTGGCAGATTTAAGATAGTTTGTTTAAATTGGTTAAGTATAAAATAATATTTGTGCATTGCCAACTTGCACAAAGTAAAATAATGTTAATATATAGCTATATATATTTTTTTTAAGATATTTTTTTGGCAT
>NC_137224.1:789710-834710 GCF_949987685.1 Ammodytes marinus | reverse complement strand
AGTGTCCCTTTAAGAATAAAATGAATTATAAAAACACAATGGATAAACTTAGCAACATATAAAAGACAGAAGTTACCAAAAAGCTGAACTTGTGTTAATGGCCGATGCAAAATAGTGAGGTCTTTAAGGTGCTGTAAGTGGAATGGTTCTTTCAGCTAACTTCCTGTCAGTTACTGCAGTTAGCAGTCCCCTTGCTCGTCCCTACGTCACCACATTAATGCACTGCGGTCTTCAAGCAGCGAGTTATCTAGCATCATCTCAGATCCATAAGTGCGATAAAACATGATAAAAACCATCAAAACAGACATTGGGAAGGATTTTTACCTGCTCCTGCATAAACATTCATCCTCCAATAAGTTTATTTGCCGTTTACATGCAAAGCAGCTGACTGAGAGATCGGCTTTATGAAACGCACACATTATGTAAGTGATCACTGTATGAATAAAGAGCGATTTAACACTTATATTAACATAAATAAACCGCTTACTTCACCTTTAAGCAACGTTTAATTAACAACCTTGAAATAATAGCCCCTGCTAATGGTATGTAACCTAAACATGACATCAGATTCAAAACAGGGTTATGGGGAAGAAATGTGTTTACTCTCATGAAGCTGGAAGCAAGTCACAAGTAGAAAAAGTCTAAACAAGTCCTAATCCATGAGTCTGAAACTTAAATGGAGTTGTATTTCTATATTATTTATTTAATATTATCTGTTTATTTTTCATTGGCTTTTGCACAAGACCATTCTTCTTCATATTCTTTTTTTTTCAAATGGGTCTAGGGTGTATGATTATTATTTTTTTTTTATATAATTCGAAATAAATATTTAATTAATTTATCATTATGCAGGA
Organism: Ammodytes marinus; assembly: GCF_949987685.1. Taxonomy (NCBI): domain Eukaryota; kingdom Metazoa; phylum Chordata; class Actinopteri; order Uranoscopiformes; family Ammodytidae; genus Ammodytes; species Ammodytes marinus. The sequence goes on along the minus strand of NC_137224.1, from coordinate 833,856 downwards.
ACAATGACCCATATGCAATACCGCTGCACTGTCTACACTAAATTATTAGTTAGGAATAATATCTGCCATTCTGTTTACTTAGTGTATTATATGATTGTTTGATTATTTCTAATGGGTCTGTTTACTTATTTTATTAGATTTTGGTTTGATTGGATCATCTTTATTGGCCCTGAAGGTGTAGGCTTATGTTTACTTATTATTTTATTATATATTTGATCACGTTTCCCTTTGCACTTTCACTTTCAAAACGCTGTCATTTTCCACACTGTAAGGCAAGGCAAGGCAATTTTATTTATAAAGCACATTTCAGGCACAGGGCCACTCAAGGTGCTTCACAGGGTTAAAATCAAATAAAGAATACAAATACAAAAAAGGAACAAATTTAAAACATGGATGAAAATACAACATTTAAATAAAATAATTAAAAAAAATAAAAAATAAATAAATAAAAAAAGACAGGTTAAAAGTTAAGTCAAGTCAAGTCAAATGTATTTATAAAGCACATTTACAAACAGCGGGTACTGCCCCAAAGTGCTGTACAGGTTAAATAATAATAAAATAATCCACATTTATTACAAATAAGAAACCAAAAGAAAACACATAAGAAAATACTCAGCTCAGCTGGTTCCGAAGGCCAGTGCAAAGAAATGTGTCTTCAGCAGACATTTAAAATTTTCCAAAGAAGTGGCATATCTGATATGTAAAGGAAGAGAATTCCACAACTTGGGTCCAGCTACAGCGAAGGCTCTGTCTCCCCTGCTCTTCAGCTTGGACCTGGGACAGTCTAGAATACATTGGTCAGAGGACCTCAGTGCTCTGACAGGACTGTGCAGAGAGATCATCTCTGACAGATAAGTTGGCGCTAGACCATTTAGACATTTAAAAACAAACAAGAGGATTTTAAAATCTATTCTAAAAACAAAAAAGGGAAACAAGAACGTTTTGAGACCCGATTTAAAAGAGCTGAGAGTCTCAGCGGACCTCAGACTCTCTGGCAGTCCGTTCCAGACATTGGGCGCATAAACGCTGAATGCCGCCTCTCCCTGTTTAGTCCTAGCTCTGGGGACTTTTAAAAGACCTAATGTAGGACTAATAAAGGATTAACTTATCTGATATTAACAGCTAGTATGGGAAGTTTACAGAAATAATACATGATTTTAACAATAATACTTTTATTTTATATAAATATTTTACATTATTATTCTTATTTCAATACATTTTGAATAATATTTAATCATTTATATTTTTTATATTTAATAGATGTATTGCCCCCATCCCTTGTTTATCCGTTCACTGTAATTTATAGCATAATTTGTATTTATTTGAGTGTTATTGTGAGACTGCTGCCCCTTTATATACATGAAACACTGACACTTGCTGGACAGAAAGTGTAACGGCAGACTGTCTGTTTGGAACCCGCCCACAATCTCTTCCACGCTTCCCATTGGTTGAAATTGTATACGCGTGCGATTCGATTGGTCACATGGTTTTACCTCGTCCAATCAGCGTCTTTGTTGACAACCGCACAACAGAGGGCACAGTTTAGAGAAAAAATGAATGACACAGCTAGCTTGTAAGGCAGCTGAATACGTGGATATAACTTTATGAAAGATACAGTTTAAAGAAAATGAACTATTCAGACACATAGCGGAACTTCTTATCTACTCCCGCGATGCTTTGTTTGGGTGTAAATGTGTTGAGGTCGTCGCCATCGTTACAAAAGGTTGGTGGCTAAGCTAACGGTAGTAAGAGCTACTAAACTAGCATAGGTTACATCATTCATTCCCATTCATTCCCATTAACAGGTAGACTCTGAACCAAACCAAGTGTTTTAATTAGCTATTAACTATCATTGGATGTTTATGCCTTGTGGTTGTCTTATTGTTTTCGCCTCCGTCAGTGTCTGTCAACGTCAAAAATCAGCACTGGTAAAATTGATACAGATTTTGGAAATATAAAAACAAAAAATACTATGTTCTGTCTTCAAATGTATCATAAATTAGAAAATTGACAAACCCTTCTCTATTAACCTTCAGAATATTGCTTAGTATTATTATAGAAAGTCTAGTTGATGTAAGTGCTTTAGGAGTTGAGATTTTTGGTTCAGAGTATTCAAAAAAAAATAAGTAATGATTAGATAATTTCCGTTTAAGATGGTTGTATAGGAGAAATATACAGACAAGGTTTAGTCAAATAAACACCTAGATGTACATGTTGGACCTTTGATTTATACTAGTATGAAAGAAGACTTGTTAAAGAGGCAAAATAGACACAAATCTCAAAATGTCCAGTTCTTGAAAAAAACAATGTTTCACTTTAAACGTGAGACATCAGCTCCATCATTAAAATCGGCCATGGTGCAAGAGATACTGTATTAAGTATATCAAAATAGCCATTTTATTTCAGTATACCTATAAATGAAAAAATATAATGCATATCATATTTTGCTTTTTTCCACAGCTGTGCGTCCTCTCCCTGTTAAACGTGAGGCACAATCTCCATCGAAGCGCCACTACCATTCGCTGCCTTTCCACCATCCCCCCTTCCCCCTCTGCCTCTACCTCAACCCTACCAGACCCTTCTACATGCTCTGAACCACCAGAATCCACTCCTCCCAATTCTTCTGATCCCACCCCCACCTCACCACCCTGGACCCCCGATATGGGCCCCCCACCGGCCCCCGCACACTGCTGCATGAGCGGCTGCCACAACTGTGTGTGGATCGAACACGCGGACCAGCTGTTGAAGTATTACAGTGACGGAGGGGACAGGGCGCTCGCTGCCATAGAGGAGAATGTCCAGGACGAAAACCTGAAGACTTATTTAAAAATGGAGATTAGACTAATGAAGAAAACGTGACGTGTGTGTGTGGGGGGGGGGGGGGGGGTGAAAGGAGGGGGGTGTGTGAGTGTGTGTGTGTGTGTGTGTGTGTGTGTGCGTGCATGCGTGCATTCGTGCGCTAATGTTCTACAGTGACGGAGGATGAAAACCTCAAGACATATTTAAAGATGGAAATCAGACTCTTGAAGAAAAAGTGTGTGTGTGTGTGTGTGTGTGAGAGAGAGAGAGAGAGAGAGAGAACTTTTTGATCTTATTTTAAAAAAAACGTATTTCATGGGAATTTTTGGTCGCCAAAACGTTGCCGCGTGGAGTCAAACGATGCGGTTACATAGTCCAGAGTTGTATGTGTGAAACGGACAAGTAAGAATCCTTCTAAGCGCTTTATAAAACACTGCCGTCACTGATTTTACCTCCACAATACTCTCCTCCTGTGGGCTGATCCACTGTCCTTTCTTTTAGTCATGAAGCATGTTGCACATTTATTATTTTTATCAGTTGGTTTTAAGTTTAGAAGTGGCATATTGTGTCTTCATCCATACATACAGGTGAAACTCGAAAATTTTAGAATATCGTGCAAAAGTTCATTTATTTCAGTAATTCAACTTAAAAGGTGAAACTAATATATTATATAGACTCATTACATACAAAGTGAGATATTTCAAGCCTATATTTGTTATAAAATGTTTTTAATATTACATGAAATCAATAAAAAAGGGATTTTAAATACAGAAATGTCAGCCCTCTATAAAGCATAATCATGCATATTTACTCAGTACTTGGTTCGGACCCCTTTTGCATGAATTCTTGCCTCAATTCCAATTCATTTTCCATGATATTCTAATAATATGAGTTTCACCTGTACATCTTAGAAAATTGTTGGAGAGAAAATGAAAACCAAGAATTTCAATATTGTTGTGCATTTGATTTTAACAAAATAACTTGAAGTTTGCCCTGAAGTGTTGAAAGTTCATTTTAGAACATGTTCACTGATCATTTGCTTTATTATACTTGATTATATTTAAATTATTTAATTCATGTACAGTTTTTGAAATGGATTTTGTGAAATAAATGTTCTCTCTATGATGACATGAACAAACTGTTTCCCTTGACGTTACTTTTTGCAGATTGGTTGTTGCTCCAATGGAAATATATTTGTGGGAAAAAAAAGAGCAGCTGCTAAAGTTCTACAATGACTCTCTTCTGCTGTGAAGGAACAAACATGTTGAATGGCAATGGAATTAGCTGACATGTGTGTTGAGTCCAGAAAAAAAAACGTTTAGTTTAAAAGGCTAATTTTAGACTTTTTTACACATTTAAAATTCTATTTAAAAACTATTTGTGAATTAGTTATCTGTAATTGTATTGGGAACATACTACCGGAAATATAAAATGTATAAATATGCACCTGTATATCAATCCATAATTGTGCGTCTACTAACTCATGTTTTGAGGGTCAAAAGCAAAGGAAATCTACAGAAAAAAATCAAAGTAGCCCACAGTGGTAAACTCAGGTCCCTCCCCTTTAATGAAAGTACAATGCAGAAGAAGACAGTAAACACAACCAACAGGTGTGACAGGGTTGCAGGAATCTGACCTCGATTCAGCTCTTTAAACATCAGCATTGTGTTCAACAAAACAATAACAAACAATATTGTGTTCTCTACTCCATCACTATGTATCACTAATCTACCTAACCGTTCATTATTGTGCCCTTATGGTAAAGTGTTACGCAGATGCTCAATTAAACAAAAACTACTCATTAAAAAAAATGAACTACCAAACAACATGCTGAATTCAACAAAACAGGTTATACAAGACATCTCTCTCTCTCATCATTATAAGCTGTTTACCTTTAAAGATGGAGTATACTGTGTGAAATCCAAAACACTTATTGTCAAAATCAGCGAGTATCTACTCACCACCTGTCCATAGTGTGTGTGCGTGTGTGTGTGTCTGTGTGTGTGTGTGTGTGTGCGTGTGTGTGTGTCTTTGTGCGTGTGTGTGTGTGTCTTTGTGTGTGTGTGTGTGCGTGTGTGGGTGTGTGCTGAAATAAAAATCATTTTTTTTCACACAACCGATGTGCAAGGAAATAAATGGCTATGTTTACAAAGTGGCTCGGTGTGAGCCACACAGTCTCACACACAGTGTTGGGGGAATGACACAGGTGTAAAGGTGACTCACTCACTCCCTGCGTTCCAAATCACATACTCTTTCTTTTTACTACACTAAATACTAAAGTACAGAAGAGTTTTAGGGCCACAGGAGAGAGAGAAAAATCAGATAAGGAAGATTTTTTTACATTATTTTGAGAAATGTCAAGTATAAAGACGAATACTCCAAAATGCTATTGGAGTTAGTGTGGGCATTTATGTATTTTCGGCATACTACAATTGACGTGCATGTATTGGGACATCCTAAATCATATATCCCCATCAACAGACCAAGAATATAACATTTCGCTGTCATTTCTCTTATTCGGACAGATTCAGGTAGGCATGATTGTCGTAGTGATAAACCCATAGTCCTGGATAAACGGGCTCAGTGAATCTGTTCTCAAAGGTGTAGAGGTGACTCAGTGTGTTGGAGGAGACACTGTAGAAGGACAGAGTGCCAGCAGGCCAGTCCAGAAACACCCCCAGCTTTTTGCAGCCGGTGGAGGGCAAAGGCGATTCCCACACCGCAACACCATCATACATCGCCTTAAAGGTCTTTTTCTGGGGCTCGCCAAACGGCCACCACTTCCACTCTGTGAACGGGCCGAAAGACCAGGATTTGCTGTTACTTCCAAACTGGCTCTGCTTAGCCGTCCTCTCAACTCCCTTATAGGCGACGGCTACAGAGACAGATTCCCTGAGACTGTTACTCATCTGGACCTCCCAGTAATGGCGCCCGTCTAAGCCCACTTTGCACAGCACCTGAGGATGTGTGTCGAACCTCTCGGGGCGGCCGGGGAGGAACCAGTGCCGGAAAATGTTGCCCAGTTCGCATGTTGCCTTTTGGTTTTCCTCAGAAACAGTGATGTAGTCATTTGCAGTGTCTTGGTCCAGGGTGAGATCACTGGCATCTGATGGAGAGAACACACAAACAAACGTGTAATAAGACAATCTGATAGTTCAACACGTTTCTGAAGGAGAGTCATTATTTAAGTGTAGTTTTGACTTAAAGCTGGGGTATATGATTTGGGGAGAAAATAGCAGTTGGGAAAGAGATTCGAATCCAAATACCTCAACCGCTCCACTTGTTCTCTTTGGTCCCTCCCCTATGGTCCCTCCCTGACACGCTCTACACCAACAACGTCGGTGCCAAAGTGAATGGACAGTCCCAACAGCCAATAAGAACGGAGAATCGGAGCCTCGCTCTGATTGGTCAAAGTGTACCCCTCAAGTTCACTTTGACCAATCAGAGCGAGGCTCCGATTCTCCGTTCTTATTGGCTGTTAGGACTGTCCATTCACTTTTTTATTTGGATTCAAATCTCTATCCCAACTGCTATTTTCTCCCCAAATCATATACCCCAGCTTTAAAAACAGACATATTTAACAAGTACTTACACCAGATCAAATCTCTTCTGTCTGTGATCGTCCTCACATCCGGGATGTCCGGCTTTGTAAAATGGTCCGTGACCCGAATGCCCTTCTCGTATTGGTAGATGGTTGCTCCGATGTATTTGTCATTCGGAAGGGCTGCTACGAGGAAGCGGAATCGTCTGTTTTTCTTCAGTGCTTTTGCGGCGTCTTGGAAAACTACGGCCATTTCTCGTACGTCACTTACAACTTCATCGGACATCATCATTCCATCAACTTCTGATTCAGGTGGATACAGGTATTCCTCCATCTCGCCAAAGTAGACGTTCTCTCTCTTGCTGTGGGTGAAAACGTAGCACATAACATCGTCTGCACCTACAGCAAGAGCCTCACTGTCCAACTCTTCTAGATCCTGGACAATCTTTATTCCCCCCAGGATGTCCACACAGGAGCCGATGACATTAATTTCCTTCTCCTTATCCTTCATCCACTCGTTTAGTCTGGCATTACTGAAAGGTGAATTCTCTCTTTCCTCGAAGAACTCTCTCGCTCTTCTCTCATCTTCTTTTCCTGCTCGAATGGAGGGAAATATCTCCGCCATGGTCTTCTTCAGTTTGGTTTCGTAGGCGTCCACGTAATCTTTGAATTTGTTCAACTCTTTTTCAGTGTGCGTTATATTCCCTACGACTTCTTCCGCCAGACAGTCGTTGCATCTCATCCCTATCTCCCTCAAATCTTCCAAAGCCTCTTCGACTTTATTCACTAGTCCCGGGCTGATCTCACTCTTCATCTCAGCTGCTTCGTGGTTGTAATGTGTCAGGGGCGTCAACCAAACCTCCATTGGAACACCATCTCTCACCAAATTTGGAAGTTCTGCGTAGGTCTTCACTGCTTCTGCAAACGTTGTCGGGTTGCTGGTAAGGCTGACGTCTCCGTAGAACTTGCAGGAGAATTGTTCAGTCAGGGCTTCTTCGTCTTTAGTCAGCTTCATACCGACCTCCCCCCCAACACCGACTGACATCTTGTTTAGCACAGCTTCCATGCTCCCGCCTATCTCCTTAACCCTGCTGGCATCTACCTTCTCACTGTCAAACACAAAGTACGCCTCGGCCCCGTATTTGATGCCTGTGACTACATGTGTCGCGCTGCCCTCCCTGATGAAATCACCCAGTTGGGGTTTCAGGGTCTCTTGGTTCGTCAGCTCTTTGAAGTTGGTGGTGCATCTGTAATGTAACGTCACTCTGCTCTGGTTGTGGGATTTTTTCTTGTCGTCCAGATACTTGGCAGATCCTCCGACTCTAACCAGCCCACACAGGATACTGACCTTCAGAGAGGAGTTAGTTTCAAGCAGTGAGGATTCGGATTCAAAGGAGTCAGATGCAGAAATGTCAAAATCCGTGAAAGGTTGTTCGGTTGTCTTCTCTTGTAGAGTTTCTTTATCCCACAGATGCATACCTATAGAAATATAGAATATAGAAATGGGAAAACATAATGTATATGATAAGGCAGTACAATAATAATTTTGTTTGATGGACTTGGACTTTTATAGCGCGATTCTAGTCAGACTAGACCACTCTATATTTCTGTCGCATTTGGGGGGTGGGGGGTTTAAATGGAACACACTTGCCCTTGTAGTCTCAGTGGACCGTCAGTTACATAGGTAGTTCTCAATGCAAATAATAGAGAATTATAACATTCTGCTAAAGTATATTGCATAAAGCAAATTCCATAGCATGACAAACATTGAATTTCGACATAATTACTCAGATTATCAAGATATTGTTACTCACACTTGTACACAATTTGGAAGGAACATGTGACAACTCCACACTCACGATAAAGACTCCTGGTGCTATGATTTGTCCCCAACAGGAAGTCAGCCATTTTAAATATAAAATTACACTTACTTGGTATGGTTCGATCTTCCAGAGCATTATAGAGCATTCCTAAGGTGAAATGTCGCCCCAGGGCAGGAATCTTCAATGTGTCCATTTCTCCAACCTGTTGAGAAAGTTATCACACAGTCTTTAATACTTAAATTACACAGTCACATTGGCACTGTCTCTTCAATAACTGCACTGGCTTACTGTGCGTCACGTATACAATATAAAATCCTATTACTTTTTAATAAAACACAACATTGTCTCAAACATACCTCATAAATATCTGATTCGCTTGTAGTTTATGAAGCATCCAAACCACACATGACTTCAGGAACTGGTCAAGTCACACTTAAAGCTGGGGTATATGATTTCTGAAAGGAGGATTTGGGGAGGAAATAGTAGTTGGGATAGAGCTTCGAATCCAAATACCTCAACCGCTCCACTTGTTCTCTTTGGTCCCTCCCCTATGGTCCCTCCTTGACAAGCTCTACACCAACAACGTTGGTGCCAAAGTGAATGCACAGTCCCAACAGCCAATAAGAACAGAATCGGAGCCTCACTCTGATTGGTCAAAGTGTACAGCTCATGTTAACTTTTACCAATCAGAAATCACATACCCCATCTTTTTTTTTAAGATATTTTTTTGGCATTTTTCATGCATTATTGATAGTGTTAAGAGACAGAGGTGAAATGGGGTAGAGAGGGGAGTGACATGCAGAGTACGACCGCGGGCGAGAATCGAACCCGGGTCTGCTGCTGGGCCCGGCCCGGGGGGGACGCCCTACCAACTGAGCTACCAACTGAGCTAAGGGCGCCCCTCATACCCCAGCTTTAAGTTATTTATATAATTTAAGTGCAGCTTTGTGCTTTGCCCTCTCTTGACCACAAACTATAAATTGATCAACATCATTCTACGACCAGCTAATGTGCAGGCCAACACAAATATCAGCAACAGTTAGCAGAGGAACATATTTACAACCTGCATGTGTATCTCAATAAATGGACCAGAGACTTCATACACCAAAACACAATGGAAACTGCTTGAAAGTAGGCTACTGGAAAAGTGCTCAAAATAGCCCAAAAGCCAATTAGGTGACATTTTGTATTGTCTTGTTTAAAAATGCGAAATAGATCGTAAAATATTGTTGTCAAAACATTTTTTAAACTGTTGTCAAATGTTTATTTTTTTGTCTCTAAAAGGAAAGATTTAGTTGCTGTTTTATACAAAAATAGACAGGGTTTAAAGGGGCTTCAATTGCAATGTCAATGTTTACTTAAAGGTAATGTCACAACTGGGCAAACTGTAGGTTTAGACAGTGAGACCATAAAACACTCTTTCTGCCTTTTCTCAGGCTAGGATGAACTGATTTCTAAAATGTTTGCACATTTATACTACACAGGATCTCAGAGTTCAATACAGCTTCATATTCCCACTGGTGAAGTAGGTCTTTAAGATTATTCCTGATGTATTTGTATGCCACTATAAAGCATTCGTCTTTCTGAATTGTGCTGTATGAATAAACTTGCATTGCCCTACTCAAAACGGACTATACGAAGAAAAATAAATACATTACAGAAAGACTGACAGTTTACTAGGCCTAGAAAAGCAGAGACACTAATCTCAGTCTGGAAGTTTCTTTATCTCTGCATTACTTAATGGAAATGCTCTTTAATGACAATATATTTGGTTGGAAATTAGGTAGAAATGTCATCAGTAGTTTATAGAATAAATCCAAAATGTTCATTCTACTCAAACCTATAAATAGTCAAACGAGAGACACTAAATATACTTCATTTTTTTCCAGAGCTGTATATGTTTGTTTCCCCCTCTGTCTTAGCACCCAGTTTGTCCTCACCTTGTGAAGTTGTGTAAATCAGCTGATCAGTTTACTAGCGAAGTTTCCTGAAAAATCTGATGCTGTGTGATGTTGCCAGACTATTCCCTCTGATACAACCCTTCCACTGACTCCTCCCATGGCCATGACACAAACCATTATAGAAAAAAAGTTAATAGCCTTGTTTGAGTGGGAGCCATATTGCTCAGACCTGCGCAATTATGACGTGCGTCTTGCTGAGCGCACAGCATTTTTGCAGCATTGTTGCTGTGCGCTCAGCAAGACACGCATCATAATTGTGCAGGTCTGAGCAAGACGGCTCCTTCTCAAAAGAGGCTAATGTCATCTCACCACAGCCAATCAGATTTCAGCATCACATCCTTGTGACATTTGACAATAGATACAATCTTATGACACAGTTGTTCTGTGGAAGTCACTGGACATCTTCCAATTTTTTTTGTATTGTTCCGTATGACCTAGTTAATGCAACTGTCTTTAATCTTTAATCAGACCTCACCTGAGCTCAAGGCGTAAACGGGTTAACAAAACATAGTTTACTGTACATAGCTGAACAGGTTCCAAAATAATTAAAGGCAAGGCAAGTTTATTTCTTCTTTCAAATATGTTTTATTGAAAGCATATGTGCATATCACTTGACATGTACACGCAGTAAGGAACTGCTTCAATTACAATTTTACATTTTTTTTTACAAGCATAATAGAAAAAAAACACAAAGAAAAACACAAGAGGCAAAAAAAATTAAATAAAAAATCCATCTACCCTTAACCTACCCATACGGGTCTACGTGTGATTTGTATGTGTATGTTCAATTTGTTTGTTGATCGAGAAAGGAAATAAAAGGTGACCATATTGGCAAGTTTATTTCTATAGCACCATTCAGACACAAGGCCATTCAAGGTGCTTTACAGGGGGCAATATTAAAATACATTAAATATAGAATACACATTAGAAAAGCGAATACCAAAAGGTTATAAGCCACATTATTTCTGACACATTACCATCTTTTTGAAACCCGGGCAGGTTTCCAAAGTAAGCCATTCCCATTGCGATGCCATTTACTTGGATAACTTCCAGTTTTTTTTATTAAAACATAGAGATTTATGTCCTTCTTCAGTGTCACAAACAGACTCCCTGTGTTCCAATCCCCATACTTCCCTTCTATTTAGTATGCCAGAAAAAGATTTAGGATGTCCCAATACATGCAGGTGAATTGTAGTATGCTGAAAATACATAAATGCCACACTAACTCCAATTGCAATTTTCAGTATCCGTCTTTATTCTTGACATTTCTCAACGTAATGAAAAAAAAACTTCCTTATCTGATTTTTTTTTCTCTCCCGTGGCCCTAAAACTCTTCTGTACTTTAGTATGTAGTGTAGTAAAGAGTAAAAGTATGTGATTTGGAAAGCAGGGAGTGAGTGAATCACCTTTCCACCTGTGAAAACCAACCCACTTAGCCGGTTTACCCAGGCCTTTTGGTTTTATCATTATGGCGATCATGCCTACCTTTAATCTGGCTGAACAAGAGAAATCACAGGGAAATGTCACATTCCTTTATACTACAAGTCTTTACAATGGTGACCTAATAAGCAACAAATGTTTCATTCTTGGTCTATCGTTGGGGATATGTGCTCATATTTTTAAGTGTAAGTACCTCATTTTAGCCTGAACACGCCCCCTTGACAAATTTAAAGGCCTACTTCACCAGTGGGAATATGAAAGTGTATTGTACTCTTAGTTCCTATGTAGTATTGTAGTATATGTGCAAATTGTTTAGAAATCGGTTCATCCTAGCCTGAGAAAAGGCAGAAAGAGTGTTTTATGGTCTCACTGTCTAACCCTACATTTTGCCCATTTGTGATGTCACAACTGGGCAAACTGTAGGGTTGCACATTTATACTACATAGGATCTCAGAGTTCAATACACCTTCATATTCCCACTGGTGAAGTAGGCCTTTAAGTGTAAATACATCATTTTAGCTTGAACACGCCCCTTGTCAAATTTTTAAGCCACATAATGTATGACACATTACCATATTGTAAAGCTGGGGTGGAGGATTTGGGGAGAAAATGGCAGTTGGGATAGAGCTTCGAATCCAAATACTTCAACTGTTCCACTTGTTCTCTTTGGTCCCTCCCCTATGGTCCCTCCCTGACACGCTCTACACCAACAAAGTTGTGCCAAAGTGAATGGACAGTCCCAACAGCCAATAAGAACGGAGAATCGGAGCCTCTCACTGATTTGTCAAAGTGTACAGCTCATGTTAACTTTGACCAATCAGATATCGTATACCCCAGCTTTAATGCACATACTTCTTAAACTGACTTTCTTCAGCCTGCGCTCTGACCCCCTCTGGAGTGTGGGAACTTGAGAGGGGAGATGAGAAAAGACAGATTTCAATGTAACCAACCAGTGACTAATAAAAAGTAACTTAACTTAACTTGTCCCAGTGGACTCTTGCACCATTTCATCTCTGTCTCTACAAAACTGTCTGATAAAAGCAAAAAAATAGGACAAAATTATATATGCAGTTGTAATAGTGTTTATTATCAGGATAACTTCACGATGTCATACCCAACAGGAGTCATTTGGTCCTTGGAAGGAGTGAAGGATAGGTATAGGTAGGGCTGGGCAATATGTCAACAAATATTAATGCGATATTTTTTTCCATATTTATTGATATCTGTTGCATTTATTTCTGCTTTGTGATTGGCTGTTAGCTAAATCCATATCAGTAATGTTTTTTTCTTTTTCTTTTTCATATCGAGCATTTATGTCAAAAGCTTATCGTGGTAAATCGACGGGCGTTTTATCGCAATTAATAATCGTAATCGAATTATTGCCCAGCACTAGGTATAGGCTATAATGAACACAATGTATTCACATACAGAAATGTTGGAACCCTGATCTGTGTGATGACAATTTGATACAACTGCCCTTATATTGCATATTGCACATATTGTAAACATGTTTCATCACATTGCACATTTCAATTTAACGTATCTACTTTTGACTTTCTATTCTATTTTATATTTACTGTTTTATATTGCACAGAAAATTCCTTTGCACTACTTAGTATTCAGAATGTATCTAATGTAAATAGATGGGGCGACTGTGGCTCAGTTGGTAGAGCGGGTCGGCTGATGATCAAAGGGTTGGAGGTTCGATCCCCGCCCTGCCACCTGTGTCATAGTTGTTGTGTCCTTGGGCAAGACACTTCACCCACCTTGCCTCGTGTGAATGGCGATAGTTAGCCTGCTATCGGTGTATGAATGTGTGTGTGAATGGTAACGTGGGGAAGGAAAACAGGTCTCCCTTGCAAAAGAGTCTTCGGTCTCAATGGGATTTACCTGTATAAATAAAGGTTAAAAAAAAAAAATATTGTTTATGTTTTTTAACTCTCTATTTTTTCAGACAGCGGGACAGGTCCAGGTTCTTGTTCTTCTCATTATAATCTGATTTGGCGAAACACTCTGCGGCCGCCCTGTCACACTCACAGAGGACCATCTGACATTCATCGTTTGAGTCTGAGGAAGATAAAAGACAAGAGAACTGTCAACAACCATTACTGTATATTTAAAGGTGCAGTGTGTAATATGACATCATCAAGAAAGTTCTACAAAGTTCTAGAATGCAACGCTCCCTGGGTAACCCCAACCCTTTCGAATAATAACAGAAGCTACAGTGGCCTTCAAGGACAAGAACAATTCAAAATTTTAAACAATGCACCTGATGACATTCCAACTATGACACTTTCAAGATGGCGGCACTAGGCCTTGGTCCAAAATATGCAAAAATATGGACATAGGGGAGAACGGGGGAATCTGAGGCATCGGGTAATGTGAGCCACCCCCTGTATCTAGGCAACGGAAAACATTTGTGGTCATGTGAGATATATGTTTTCAAGCCCCTCTTATTTCCCCATGGCCCTGAAAGAGAGGACCTCATGGTGCTGTGGTAAGCATGTATTTTTCACCAAAATAGGTATTTTGCATGTAAAAGTAAATTTTCTTGCTGTCAACTTAATCAACTGTTGTGCCAAAGCAAATGTATTCACGTAGAAAAACTTCTATCATACGTGTTGATGAACTACCAACATATAAAAACCATGTGATGATATTAGCTAAAGATTAACCTGAAATGCTAAGAGAGGTAGTTTTTTCTCAAATTGTGGTGGTGGGGGAAAGTGAGCCAAATGCTGTGGGGGAAAATGAGCCACTGTCTCACTTCCCCCCACCATGAGGCACAAGTTAAGTTTAGTCTTAAACATATTTTAATGTAATATTAAATAACATATGTTTTATTTTAATGTCATACACATTGTAGAAAAGCCATCATGCCAATTAAATACACCAGGAAGACGACCTGGGGCAACCACACGGAAAGAGCACCTTCTCATCTTTCCCTGTAACCTTCAGGGCTGGAATGTAGAGTAGGCCTAGTTGTAGAGTATGACAGGCTGATATTATAATCCAGTTGGGTCTTCTCCTGTGTTCTGAGTCCCAGGCTGTTCAGATCAGATTGATTCAGATCAGATTCTGGTTCTGATTTTCCTATGCTTTGACCCCCAGACACTAGCTGGCTCTAAGGGTCCTGTGTTCTGACCCCCCAGACTGTGTTCTAATCTAACTGGTTCTATCTTTCATTTGAATCTTATTAAAACCGTTTGAATTATAATATGTTGTATTTGATTTTGTTCAGAGTTACTTTCAAGTGTTTAGAAAATTTGCTTTGCCTAATTGACCAAACCCCATCATTCTTTTACTAATCCGACATTAGTTCTGGAATGTGTGGCTAGCTTTCAGGATTCTAACTGTTACAATATATGTTGTTATGGTAGTTTCAGAGTGGAAAAAGTAAGTGGTTCACTTTACCCCCTTGATTTTTCTGGTCTGGCTCAGTTTACCCCACAGCTGGGGTAAAGTGAGCCACATGACAACTTTTTTTTAAACAATCATATTTTCACTGCCCTTTGTCTTGAAAAAATTCTGCTAATGCCCATTTCTAGGAAACACCCTGAATTAATGGGAAATGTGTACATTTGAGTGATAAATCATTTTAGCTCGCTTAGAGGGGAGCAAATGTAAAAAGTGGCTCAGATTACCCCATTCTCCCCTATATGAGACCCTTTCTAAGGGGGGAAAAAAAATTCAAAAAATGTTTTTCAGCTATTATGCACTAAATTAAATGTACTTATGGATATTATAATTACTTTCTACAAAATCTGCTAGGAAATAAAACCCAAAATTCTACACACTGCAGGTGAAACTGACAATTGATTTCTCAACTACATTGAAATGGAGCAAAGGGGCATATAGGGGAGAGTGGCCTAAGTTGTGCCAGTGGGGAAGTTGTGCCACCCCTTGTTTCTAGAAAACCATAGAAGAAATTGTAAATGTGACCACATATTTAAGAAGAGCCATCCATTTGACTCATCCTGTAAAGAAGGGAGAAGCATGGAATAAGATAGAAGCACATTTAAGCTCAAAACACTGTTTTTTGCCTTTTAAAGCAAAATTTCCATGATCAAGGTTTTTTGATTATTGTGTCTGAACAATTATAGACACGTTTGAAAACATTTGACACATGTTTTAGTGCTTTAGTATGCTACACTCTGTGACATATACACAAAGATAGTAGTGCAGAGGTAAGATAGTTAATGGGGAGGAAACGCCAGGGTGTACATATGGGTTTTGAGCCTTGATTTAAAGGCAGAAATGTAGGAGAATCACATTTGTCAGGTGGCAGTTGGTTCTACAAGGGCGGAGCAACTAGTGCAAAGTACATTTCTAAAAGTGGTGCCAGTGACATGGCTGTATACGCTGGTCACCAAAAGAAAGTGATTGTCTACAGTAGCTCAGAAGAGACTGACATCTACATTCCACTAAACGACACCACTGACAAGAGTTCAGATGGCCAGAAAGATGATAATGGTGACTTTGTCATTGTGAGCTTTGCAGGTAAAACCATTAGATCTGCTTGTTTAACAAAATTTACCTTCAATCTTTGTAAAATATTTACGTTATTTACTTTAAATACACCTTAAATAAGTAATTGTCTTATGGATTTGTCTTGCATTACAGTTTATGAGATATATATCAATGCCACAATTTACCCCATGGTATTCTCTCTTGTGGCACAACTTACCCCACACCGTGGGGCAAGTTGTGCCACAAGACAACTTTTTTTCCGAAAGCTATATTTCTTCAACAGTTTATTCCAGATCCAAAGTTTGTATTGCCAGAGATGCACAACACCCTGAAATATATGTATATCTTTGAGTTGGAGACTTTACTGTCAAGGCCACACTTTGAAGTTACTTTGAGTAAAAAGTGGCACAACTTAGGCCACTCTCCCCTACTGCTAGCCTGGAAATTCAGACCTGACGCCGGCAAATTTAAATTACCTGACGCTTACTGGGCTGCACGATCAATTGGAGCTTGTTAACTATGTCGGAAAATGTAGAGCTACCAATCAAATCGTTCTAACTGATATGGGCGGGCCAGAGCCCTATGTATGTATGTGTATTTCTACAGGCTATAATACTGCTACTAACCAAGAAATTCCCATTGTTTGGGTGTACTCACCGAGACAGACAGCCTTTCCGCTTTCCTCGTCCAAGGCGTAGTCATAGCGCTTAATGTAAGGAACCATATTCTTCCCAAACCAGCTGGAGCAGTTAGGGTCCACCTGAACCTTTCCGTAACACTCATCATGAACTTGACAGCACCTACGGGTGAAGACAAACAAACAAGATACATTTTAATTTCAGACTTTACCATTTAATTAAAGGTGCTACGAGGAACTTTTTAATATTTCTGAAACAGTCAAATTTTTCCTCTGATGATCATAAATTACATGTAACAGCAAACGAGAGCATCAGTGCAAAGAATGCTATTTTCATATAGTTTTTTCTTGATGCCTTTGTCATGGGTATACGCTCACCCAGGAACAACAGCTGGCACAGTAAAAACACTGCTAGAATGAACACAAACTGAAAGTTCCAAGGAGCACCTTCCTATAAAGTTTTCTGAGTATGACGCTGAGTGAGTAAATCTTCACCTGTCCAGATCATCCACAGGTGTGCCGGAGCCTCCAAGTCCACAGTAGCAGCCGTAGTCGGTATATTTGGCAACATCAAAGATACTGGTCGCATCAACTTCATGCCTTATCATACGTGCAAACTGGTCCACTGAAGTCGAGGTATATTCACCTTCGTCGGGGTCTGAGTATTTTGAGCTGTGACTTTCACGGTGGGATTCATCATGCGAGTGCGCAGCCACTAAGACAAACAAACAGACCGACAGTTTGAACATTACAACACAGTATTCCACATTTCAACCTGACCAGCATTACAACCAGAACATAGTAACTAGTAAGGCAAGGCAATGCAAGTTAATTTGTACAGCACATGACATTTCAGACACAAGGCCATTCAAAAGTGCTTTACAGGAGCAAAATTAAAAGACATCAGGTATAGAGCACACATTAAAAAAGCCAATGACAAACATGAATAGAAATAAAAAAAATTAAAAAAGCAATAAAGAAAAATTTAAATAAAATGTAATCAAAATTACAGGTTAAAAGGGAAACAAAAATTGTTCAGACCCGATTTAAAAGAGCAGAGTAACATTTGGCTTATGCACACAACCACATAGAAAAACTTGAAAAGTTAAACAACTCCCTCCAACCCTCCGTCAGTCAATTGTGAAATATGTGCCAGACATAGAAAGTCATTGAAAAACATGTATGTCTTAGACCCACATTGCAATAAGAACAAAAGGATACAATTTTTTAAAAATAAGATAAGTTATTTTTACAATATAAAATAGTGCAAAAGTTAAGGCAAAACAAAACGGTATAGAGTATACATTTTTTTAAATAAGTAAATTACTTGAAATGTGCAAAATGTGGAATATTATTTACAATATGTGCAATATGCAGTAGACTGAATGTCTATTCACATCTACAATAACAACAATACATACACAATATACAACGCAAATACATCAAATACACAACAAACTGGTAAAGAGAAACATTTTAGACAGAGGTGTAGAGTGGCTGGAAATTAAATTAAATTGGTAAAAGTACAATACGGCCTAATTAAAATTACAGTTAGAGTTTGGTAGATTTAAGATGAACTAGAGCTGTACTCACCAACAGAGAGGTCTACGGCCAAGAGAAACAGCACATTAAGGGTCTTCATCCTGTCAGTGAGACGGCCAGTCACCAAATTGCTGTCACTCGAAGAGCAGCCCCTCTTTATACATCACGTATAGGAACTTTGGCCTCGCCCATTCTACAGTTTAACAATTAACCAGTTTCTGGACCGCAGAAATGACGTGCGCATTGGAATATGAATTTCGCCTACTATGCCTTAGGCTCAGGCGAGGTTTGTATTTCAACCTTTGAAGTGACAACACGGGAAGATTTATAGTTAATTGTATTCTTTTCAAATTTCGACATCAAAACACTGGAAGTAATCCAAGTATCTGTTACGCTGAAAAGGCTTGGTCATGGAAAGATTTTTATGATTCATTTCTGTGAAAAAATGTTCTGCAATTCAAATCAGTTTTATTTGTATAGCCCATTATCACAAATAGACATTTGCCTCAGTGGGCTTTACATTCCATACAGTATGTACACCCTCTGCCCTTAGACCCTTAGCTCAGCTGAGAAAAAACTCCCAGTAAAAAAAACCATTAACGGGATTAAAAATAGCAACTCTGTAGAAGAGCTTGTAAATGGGTTTCATGAGAGCCATCTTTCATTGAACACAATCCCTGCGTTCCAATCCCCATACTTCCCTACTATTTAGTATGCCAGAAAAAGATTTAGGATGTCCCAATACATGCATGTCAATTGTAGAATGCTGAAAATACATAAATGCACCACTAACTCCAATAGCATTTTGGAGTATTCGTCTTTATTCTTGGCATTTCTCGACATAATGAAAAACAAATCTTCCTTATCTGATTTTCTTTTCTCTCCTGTGGCCCTAAAACTCTTCTGCACTTTAGTATGTAGTGTAGTAAAAAGAAAGAGTATGTGATTTGGAACGCAGGGAATGAAAAAAATAAATAAAATGTGTACGTGCAGCGAGTGCAACCTGCCAAACCCTCTCCTGGAGAGTTGTCAAGAGGCGGAGGAAGTGAGCTGTTTTAAATACCTTAAAAAGAGTCTTGTGCTTTCCTTACCGCGTGGAATTCACACACACACACACACACACACACACACACACACACACACATTTACAAAAGCACAAAAGAGTCTTCCTGCTCCTAAAGCTAAGGACATTTTAGGTCAGCAAATGCAATTCATACAGAGTAACTAAACCAACCCATCCATGTGGAAACTTCTTCAAATATTACTTTCCTCTGTGTGTTTTATGTTACCGTAAAGAAGGAAAAGCTACATCATGTCTTTTGAATATTTATGACATATCAGTTTAGTTTTAATTGCATTAAAATATGGTACAGTGTCATAAACGATGTGGCTTTCACAGAAGAAAAAGTCAGTTTAAGAAGTATGTGCATTAAAGCAACATAAAGTGTTTGTTTGTTTTTTGTTTTTTATAAGGCTTTGTACATGTTGTATACTGTTGTATTGTATAAATATAAATAATGTACATTATGATAATCAAACCTGCAGTGTGTAGAATATTGGGTTTTATTTCCCAGCAGATTTTGTAGAAAGTAATTATAATAACCATAAGTACGTTTAATTTAGTACATAATAGCTGAAAAAATTGTTTTGAATTATTTTTCCCCTTAGAAAGAGTCTCATATATGTCCATATTTCTCCATATCTTGGACCAAGGCCTAGTGCCGCCATCTTGAAAGTGTCATAGTTGTCATCAGGTGCATTGTTTAAAATTTAAAATTGTTCTTGTCCTTGAAGGCCACTGTAGCTTCTGTTATTATTCCAAAGGGTTGGGGTTACCCAGGGAGCGTTGCATTCTAGAACTTTGTAGAACTTACACACTGCACCTTTAAGAGCAGTCGTAAAAGGGGTGGGAATACATGAGCTCCGGCTTCCTCTCACTCCTTTTCGAACAAAGACGCAACATTTATTTTATAAATATTGTTTATTGTGTTCTGTGTTATATATATTTGTATGATATGTCATACTTGCTTTGTCATTTTTTTTATTTTTTTATTTTTTCGAAATGAAGACGAAATTAATGAATGAGAAGTGGAAAATATATAACTTATATAACTTATAACTTTGTGAAATTTTAACATTATTTAGGTGGAGGCTTCAAATAAGCCCATTGGGTTTTCTGCCTCTCCCTGCACTGTATGTCATTTGTATTCTTTGCCATTCTTTGTGTATGTTTCTTTTTTAATTGTGCAAAATAAATAAAACTTAAAAAAAACATATGATGACTTTTACAGTCACTTTATCACACCTTCCACACCAACCATCCTGGTCACTCTGAATGCTCTGAATGTATTTATTTCATTTGTCAAGGGGGCGTGTTCAAGCTAAAATGATGTATTTACACTTAAAAATATGAACAGACATCCCCAACGATGGACCAAGAATATAAGATGTGTTGCTTACTAGGCCACCATTGTAAAGACTTGTAGAGACTTGTCAGCATAAAGAAAGGCGACATTTCCCTGTAATTTCTCTTTACAGAGATTCAGGTTCAGGTTTTGGCATGATGTTAAACCCAGAAGGCGTAGGTAAACCAGCTCAGTGGGTTGGTTTTTCACAGGTGTAAAGGTGACTCACTCATTCCCTGCTTTCCAAATGACACCTTTTTCTTTTTACTACACTATACATAGGAGAGAGAGGAAAAAAAATCAGATAAGGACGTTTTATTTATTTTTTCATTATGTTGAGAAATGTCAAGAATAAAGACAAATTGGGGATGCCCTTAGCTCAGTTGGTAGGGCGTCCCCCCCCCCCCCCCCCATGGGCCTCGGCCAGCAGCGGACCCGGGTTCGATTCCAGCCCGCGGTCGTTCTCTGCATGTCACTCTCCTCTCTGCCCCATTTCAACTCCGTCTCTACACTATCAATAAAGCATAAAAATGCCAATAAATAAATAAATAAATAAATAAATAAAAAAGTCAACACATTCATTCACATTGCTATTGGAGTTAGTGGGGGCATTTCTGTATGTTCAGCATGCTACAATTCACCTGCATGTATTGGGACATCCTGGCATAATAAATAGTAGGGAAGTATGGGGATTGGAACGCAGGGACTGTGTTTGTGACACTGAAGAAGGACATAAATCTCTACGTTTTAATAAAAAACAAATTGGAAGTTATCCAAGTAAATGGCATCGCAATGGGCATGGCTTACTTTGGAAACCTGCCCGGGTTTCAAAAAGATGGTAATGTGTCAGAAATAATGTGGCTTATAACCTTTTGGTATTCGCTTTTCTAATGTGTATTCTATATTTAATGTATTTTAATCTTGCCCCCTGTAAAGCACCTTGAATGGCCTTGTGTCTGAATGGTGCTTTAGAAATAAACTTGCCAATATGTTCACCTTTTATTTCATTTCTCGATCAACAAACAATTTGAATATACAGATAAAAATCACACGTATAGGCCCGTATGGGTAGGTTAAGGGGTGGGTAGATTCAAAAATTTAAAATTGTAATTGAAGCAGTTCCTTACTGCGTGTACATGTCAAGTGATATGCACATATGCTTTCAATAAAAAAAAATTGAAACAAGAAATAAACTTGCCTTGCCTTTAATAATTATTTTGGAACCTGTCCAGCTATGTAAACTATGCTTTGTAAAACCGTTTACGCCTTAGGCTCAGGTGAGGTCTGATTAAAGATTAAAGACAGTTGCATTAACTTGGTCAACTAGAACAATGAAAAAAATATTGGAAGATGTCCAGTGACTTCCACAGAAAAACTGTGTCATAAGATTGTATCTATTGCCAAATGCCACGAGGATGTGATGCTGAATTCTGATTGGCTGTTGTGAGATGATTTTTTTGTCTAATGGTTTGTGTCATGGTCATGGGAGGAGTCAGTGGAAGGGTTGTATCAGAGGGAATAGTCTGGCAACATCACACAGTCAGATTTTCTGCTCCGGATCGAAGTCGGGAGACTGATCAGCTGATTTACACAACTTCACAAGGTGAGGACAAACTGGGTGCTAAGACAAAGGGGGAGACAAACATATACAGCTCTGTAAAAAAAATTAAGAGATCACTCCAAATATTCAGTGTCTCTCGTTTGACTATTTATAGGCATTATGTTTGAGTAGAATGAACATTTTGGTTTTATACTATAAACTACTGACAACATTTCTACCAAATTCCACCCCAAAAATATTGTCATTAATGAGCATTTCCATTAAGTAATGTAGAGATGAAGATTGAAGAAAAATCCAGACTGGTCTCTTAATTTTTTCCAGAGCTGTATATTCAGGGTCTACAGGTGATAATTAGCCTGCATGGCTACATCTGGCACATTTACATGTTGAGCTCTGGTGCTCATGTTAATTTATGTGCGCTGTCCCTTCTAAATAAAATAATCTAAAAAAAAAAGAAAACTATTTTGACTAATACTGAATTCCTGTCTGCATAAAACCATCATAATCAGACGAGTGTCTCTGGGGAAATGCTGCTTTTCTAGGCCAGTCTTTCTGTTATTACAAAATCTTTTTCGTATTGTTTTGAGTAGGGTAATGCAAGTGTATTTATATAGCACAATTCAGAAAGACGAGTGCTTTATAGTGCCCTACAAATACATCAGGAATAATTCAATTGAAGCCCCTTTGAACACTGTCACATTTTTTTTCTAAACAGCAACTAAATCTTTCTTTTTACAGCCAAAAAAAAACATTTGACAACGATCATTTTTAAAAGTTTTTTGACAACAATATTTTACAATCTATTTTGAATTTTTTAAACAAGACAATACAAAATGTCACCTATTTGGCTTAGGGCAGGCTATTTAAAGCACTTTTCCCGTAGCCTACTTTCAAGCAGTTTACTTATGTACTTTTGGTATATGAATTCTCTGGCCCATTGATTGAGATCCACATGCTGTAAAGATGTTCCTCTGCTAACTGTTGCTGATGTTTGTGTTGACCTGCACATTAGCTGGTCGTAGAATGATGTTGATCAATTTATAGTTTGTGTTCAAGAGAGGGCAAAGCACTGAACCTGCACTTGAATTAGATAAATAACTTAAAGCTAGGCTATGTGATTTCTGATTGGTACATGAGCGGTACACTTTGACCAATCAGAGCGAGGCTCCGATTAAAAAAAAAAAAACAAAAAAAAAAAAACGGTTCTCTGTTCTTATTGGCTGTTGGGACTGTCACTTTCGCACCGATGTTGTTGGTGTAGAGTGTGTCAGGGAGGGACCATAGGGGAGGGACCAAAGAGATACAAGTGGAGCGGTTGAGGTATTTGGATTCAAATCTCTATCCCAACTGCTATATTTTCTCCCCAAATTATATACCCCAGCTTTAAGCTTTATTTTAAAATACAAATATTACCTGTTCTATATGAAAAGAGAATTTAGCAGCAGAGCTTATGTATCCTTCCCGCCCGTGGTGCCAGATTCACATTCTTTGCACAATAACATGTAGGCGTATAGTTCTCATCTGTTTACCTGAGTGTGTGGGTGTGTGTGCGCACGGAGCACACGTGTGTTTCTGTGTGTCTGCAGCAGAGCCCCGCCCTTTCCAAAAACAGAGCAGAGAAGAGAGCAATGCACTAAACCTGCACATACAGCAGATAAATAACATAAGCGTTTAGTAAATTTAAAATACAGATATTACCTGTTCTATATGAAAAGAGAGTGTAGATAGATGACTTGTGTAATTGGACACCATGATTTTTTTTAAATACATTTTCAATTTATAAATAAAAAACAAAAGAAGAAATTCAGGAGGGTGGGGGTGAGGGGGGGGGGTTTGTTTAGAGTTGGCCATCCACCATAACAAGGGAAGGAGAAACACTTCTGTTGCCATATAAAAAGCAGTTTTTTAACTTAGTTTTATAATTTCTATGAACATTTATTTTGAATCATATTTTTTGTAATGCTTTAATACAATTTATATGTTTTTTTGTATTTTAGACCAGGTTTACAAGACCTACAAATGATTTAAGAGACAATAAACAGGCATGAGAATAGATGAAGTCTAAGACATTGCATTAAAAACAAGCATCTAAATAGATAAGATAAGAAGGACATAAACATTTCTGTTTAAAACCTGAGCTTCGGGCGCTCCGGTGGTGTAGTGGATAGAGTGTGTACCATATTGGCTCCGGCCTTCGTTGCAGTGGTCACGGGTTCAAATCTGACCCGTGGACCTTTACTGCAGGTCATCCCCCCTCTCTCTCTCTCTCTCTCTCTCTCTCTCTCTCTCTCTGTATCTCTGTCTCCCCATTTCAACTATGTACTGTCTAATAAAGCTTGAAAATGCCCAAAAAATTATCTTGAAAAAAATATATATATAAAAAAATGAGCTTCAGCAGACCTCAGGTGTTCAGGAAGCTTGTCCTTCGACATGTGGTATGTGACTGTGTAATTTAAGTATTGAAGACTGTGTGATAACTTTCTGAACAGGTTTGGAGAAATGGACACATTGAAGATTCCTGCCCTGGGGCGACATTTCACCTTAGGAATGCTCTACAATGCTCTGGAAGATCAAACCATACCAAGTAAGTGTTGTGAGCGTATCGTTTAAAGGTGCAGTGTGTAATATGATATCATCAAGAAAGTTCTACAAAGTTCTAGAATGCAACACTCCCTGGGTAACCCCAACCCTTTCGAATAATAACAGAAGCTACAGTGGCCTTCAAGGACAAGAACAATTCTAAATTTCAAACAATACACCTGATGACATTCCAACTATGACACTTTTAAGATGGCGGCACTAGGCCTTGGTCCAAAATATGCAGAAATATGAACATATATGAGACCCTTTCTAAGGGAAAAAATAATAATTAAAAACTTTTTTTTCAGCTATTATGCACTAAATTAAATGTACTTGTGGATATTATAATTACTTTCTACAAAATCTGCTATGAAATAAAACCCCAAAATTCTACACACTGCAGGTTTAATGTTCAAATGTACAATATATTTAAAATGGCTGACTTCCTGTTGAGGACAAAGCAAAGCACCACCAGTCTTTATTGTGAGTGTGGAGTTGTTGCATGTTCCTTCCAGATGTTGTACAAGTGTAAATAACAATATCTTGATAATCTGAGTTATCATGTCGAAATTCAATGTTTGTCATGCTATGGAATTTGCTTTATGCAATATACTTTAGTAGAATGTTATAATTGTCTATTATTTGCATTGAGAACTACCTATGTAACTGACGGTCCACTGTGACTACAAGGGCAAGTGTGTTCCATTTAAACCCCCGCTCCTCCCGAATGCGACAGAAATTAAGAATGGTCAAGTGTGACTAGAATTGCGCTATAAAAGTCCAAGTCCATCCAACAACATTATGGTACTGCCTTATCATATACATTATGTTTTCTCATTTCTATATTCTATATTTCTATAGGTATGCATCTGTGGGATAAAGAAACTCTACAAGAGAAGACAACCGAACAACCTTTCACGGATTTTGACATTTCTGCATCTGACTCCTTTGAATCCGAATCCTCACTGCTTGAAACTAACTCCTCTCTGAAGGTCAGTATCCTGTGTGGGCTGGTTAGAGTCGGAGGATCTGCCAAGTATCTGGACGACAAGAAAAAATCCCACAACCAGAGCAGAGTGACGTTACATTACAGATGCACCACCAACTTCAAAGAGCTGACGAACCAAGAGACCCTGAAACCCCAACTGGGTGATTTCATCAGGGAGGGCAGTGCGACACATGTAGTCACAGGCATCAAATACGGGGCCGAGGCGTACTTTGTGTTTGACAGTGAGAAGGTAGATGCCAGCAGGGTTAAGGAGATAGGCGGGAACTTTGAAGCTGTCCTAAACAAGCTGTCAGTCGGTGTTGGGGGGGAGGTCGGTATGAAGCTGACTCGAGACGAAGAAGCCCTGACTGAACAATTCTCCTGCAAGTTCTACGGAGATGTCAGCCTTACCAGCAACCCGACAACGTTTGCCGAAGCAGTGAAGACCTACGCAGAACTTCCTAATTTGGTGAGAGATGGTGTTCCCATGGAGGTTTGGTTGACGCCCCTGACACATTACAACCACGAAGCAGCTGAGTTGAAGAGTGAGATCAGCCCGGGACTGGTGAATAAATTTGAAGACGCTTTGGAAGATTTGAGGGAGATAGGGATGAGATGCAACGACTGTCTGGCGGAAGAAGTCGTAGGGAATATAACACACACTCAAAAAGAGTTGAACAAATTTAAAGATTATGTGGACGCCTACGAAACCAAACTGAAGAAGACCATGGCGGAGATATTTCCGTCCATTCGTGCAGGAAAAGAAGATGAGAGAAGAGCGAGAGAGTTCTTCGATGAAAGAGACAGGTCACCATTCAGTAATGCCAAACTAAACGAGTGGATGAAAGATAAGGAGAAGGAACTCAATGTCATCGGCTCCTGTGTAGATATTCTAGGGGGAATAAAGATTGTCCAGGATCAGGCAGAGTTGGACGGTGAGGCCCTTTCTCAAGGTGCAGACGACGTTCTGTGCTACGTTTTCACCCACAGCGAGGGAGACAACTCCTACTTCGAAGAGATGAAGGATTACCTGTATCCACCTGAATTCAAAATGTATGCAATGATGTCCTCCTACCGGTCCGATGAAGTTGTAAGTGACGTACGAGAAATGGCCGAAGTTTTCCAAGACGCTGCAAAAGCACTGAAGAAAAACAGCCGATTCCGTTTCCTCGTAGCAGCCCTTCCAAATGACAAATACATCGGAGCAACCATCTACCAATACGAGAAGGGCATTCGGCGCACGGACCATTTTACAAAGCCGGACATCCCGGATGTGAGGACGATCACAGACAGAAGAGATTTGATCTGGTGTAAGTTCTTGTTAAATATGTCTGTTTTTAAAGCTGGTGTATATGATTTGGGAGAAAATAGCAGTTGGGATAGAGATTTGAATCCAAATAAAAAAGTTAATGAACAGTCCCAACAGCCAATAAGAACGTAGAATCGGAGCCTCGCTGTGATTGGTCAAAGTGAACATGTGGCTGTACACTTTGACCAATCAGAGCGAGGCTCCGATTCTCCGTTCTTATTGGCTGTTGGGACTGTCCATTCACTTTGGCACGACTTTGTTGGTGTAGAGCGTGTCAGGGAGGGACCATAGGGGAGGGACCAAAGAGAACAAGTGGAGCGGTTGAGGTATTTGGATTCGAATCTCTTTCCCAACTGCTATTTTCTCCCCAAACTCTCCACCCCAGCTTTAAATCAAATCTGAAGACTTTTCTGTTTTCTCTTTTTTTAAATGTTAAGTCAAAACTACACTTAAATAATGACTCTCCTTCAGAAACATGTTGAACTATCAGATTGTCTTATTACACGTTTGTTTGTGTGTTCTCTCCATCAGATGCCAGTGATCTCACCCTGGACCAAGACACTGCAAATGGCTACATCACTGTTTCTGAGGAAAACAAAAAGGCAACATGCGAACTGGGCAACATTTTCCGGCACTTATTCCTCCCCGGCCGCCCCGAGAGGTTCGACACACATCCTCAGGTGCTGTGCAAAGAGGGCTTAAACGGGCGCCATTACTGGGAGGTCGAGATGAGTAACAGTCTCAAGGAATGTGTCTCTGTAGCCGTCGCATATAAGGGGGTTGAGAGGATGGGTGAACAGAGCCAGTTTGGAAGTAACAGCGAATCCTGGTCTTTCGGCCCGTTCACAGAGTGGAAGTGGTGGCCGTTTGGCGAGCCCCAGAAAAAGAGTTTTAAGGCGATGCATGATGGGGTCGCGGTGTGGAAATCGCCTTTGCCCTCCACCGGCTGCAAAAAACTGGGGGTGTTTCTGGACTGGCCTGCTGGCACTCTGTCCTTCTACAGTGTCTCCTCAAACACACTGAGTCACCTCTACACCTTTGAGAACAGATTCACTGAGCCCGTTTATCCAGGACTATGGGTTTATCACTACGACAATCATGCCTACCTGAATCTGGCCGAATAAGAGAAATGACAGCGAAATGTTATATTCTTGGTCTGTTGATGGGAATATATGTGTTCACATTTAAAGCTGGGGTATATGATTTGGGGAGAAAATGGCAGTTGGGATAGAGATTTGAATCCAAATACCTCAACCGCTCCACTTGTTCTCTTTGGTCCCTCCCCTATTAGGCCAGGCAAAGTAAGGCATTTTGGGGCCAAAAATAGAATAAATTGTAAAAGAATTTTTTTCAGCTCAGATAATTTCTATGAGGTGTCCAGAACAACATACTAAAAGTCCTAAGAAATCCTAGTTGGGGAAACATGTTTAATTCTCATCAATCCGAGATGTGTGCCAATAAGGCGAGACACCAATAAATCCCAATGGGGCTATTTTTTTCCTTTACTCCTATCAAAATGAAACTTTACACAATGAAAGTATCCATGAAAATTTAAATGTTTTGTATTACAAGTTTCTTTGAAAATTTATTTTAATATGCAAATGAGCTATACACTAATCGTACACGCCCAAAATAAACCCAAATAAGCTTAATTTTTTCCTTTACTCATACCACAATAAAACTTTACATAGTAAAAGTATACTTGAAAAGTAAAACATTTTGTATTACAAGTTTCTTTTTAAATGAATTTGAATATGCACATGAGCTCCACACTTATTGAATATCCAATCATCCTACTGCCAATGGGTGATGGCAATGCTGCTTTTAGACTGGCCTCTAACCTGAAAAACTGCCTGGCTTACCTGCCAGGGGTATAACAGGTGCCTCTCATGAATTAGATTTGTCTCTTCAAATACCACTGCACGCAATTTGATAGCACTACATCCAATCAGAGCAATGAACAATGTGACGTATTAAGCCCCGTTCGTTTAGCGAACAGTGGGGTTAACTGTTAAATTGAACTTTTGCCGTGGTCGGTCGGCAAAACAGAACATTCATCTTACTTGCTAATGAAAGATTTGAGTGCCGTCTTCCAAATTGTAAAGGGTCGAGGCCCCAGAGCACCATACATAGGGCTCTGGCCCGCCCATATCAGATAGAACCAATTAAAACGCAGCTCAGGATTTCTTGACATATTTAATGAGCTTCAATGGAGAGTGCCCAGACCAACAGGCGCAGCACATTTAATTTGCCAGCGCCTAGTGGCAGGTCTGGAGTTCCAGGCCAGTGCCATTCCCTTTCCTATGCCAAATAGACGAGATGTAGAATCACAGCCTGAAATGGCATGGAGAAAGAGGAGATTGGGACCAAGTAACTCCTTTGTCTACTTTATGCACCATATCCATCTTATTTTTGTTGCTTTCTTTGGTTCTGGTGCCATAAACAGCTCGTGTGCATTCAGATCAGCATGATGCAACAAGAGTACTAACAAGTCTGTGTCATCACCTACTGAGACTGTGTCTTTTGTTCTGGCAGAGGCAATGGCAGTTTGGACAATGAGCACATCTGCATCGTGCTTTGCATGGTTTGTGATACACCATTTTTATCTTACAAGTTTCTTTGAAAATGAATTTTAATATGCAAATGAGCTATACTCTAATCAAATATAGGTTACCCAAAATATATCCGCATAGGCTTCATTTTTTCCTTTAAAGATCCAAGTGACTGCTGCAGATATTGCTGCGGTTGGTTGCATACACATTCAGTACTTTATGATTCCTCCTATACGTGAACCTATTGTGTATCAGCCACTGGCTCTGTTGCCAGCAGATAACAAAACATCACAGCTGGATGTTTTGTGGAAGACATCCCTACACCTTCACTCTCAAAGGCCATCATGGTCTGGTATGATGCAGATCCTGCATCTTCTAGATGAACACCCTGGGAGAGCTTCAGTAACATTACTTCCAATGATTGATCTTGATCCCAGTGATGAATCCTGCATATACTCAACATTGAGGTTTGTGGCAACTCAAGCTCTGCAGTATGATGTGACCCCTGTTCTGACGTTCGACCAACCCCTTCTGGAAAGCCTTGACCATTATAAGTTAACTTCTAATACAAATGTTTTACTTTTCATGTAGACTTTCATTGTGTAAAGTTTTAATGTGGTAGGAATAAAGGTAAAAATGAAGCCTATGCAGATATATTTTGGGTAGCCTATATTTGATTAGTGCATAGCTCATTTGCATATTAAAATTCATTTTCAAAGACAAAGACAAAAAATGGTGTATCACAAACCATGCAAAGCACGATGCAGATGTGCTCATTGTCCAAACTGCCATTGCCTCTGCCAGAACAAAAGACACAGTCTCAGTAGGTGATGACACAGACTTGTTAGTACTCTTGTTGCATCATACTGATCTGAATGCACACAAGCTGTTTATGGCACAAGAACCAAATAAATTAATGTATAGCTGTCCCCAGACAAATGTGCAATATCACATCTCTCTTCCTGAGATCCTCTGAGATTGTCTTTCCCTTTTGGCATGTCTGACCTGTATGGGTTCACTTTGGTGAGCCTAAACTGACCTGGTTTTATCTCTGTTTTATCTGGTGCCGCCCAATTACTTCCCTAAAGATCTCTCATTACATTGGTCCATTTCATCACTCAATTTGGCCCACCTGATTGTGTTTACCTGCTCCATTTAAGCAATGCAGCTCAGGGTTCACAAACTTTTGCACATACAAAAGTTGTCAAATAATTTATTTTTTATCAGTTTTAACAATTGATTTCCGGTAAAGAAAAATGTGGAATTGATCAACAAAAATCTGTTATTTCATATAAAAAATACTGGTATTGATAAAAATTAATTAATGATAGTCAAAATAAATAAAATTCCAAAAGGCGAGTTAATTGGTCCCAAGGTGTGTGACAATCTCCTCTTTCTCCATGCCATTTCAGGCTGTGATTCTACATCTCGTCTATTTGGCATAGGAAAGGGAATGGCACTGAAAAAAGTAAAAAATGACACTAGCTAGGGGGGGGGGGGGGGGATCTAATTCATGAGAGGCACCTGTTATAAGTAAGCCAGGCAGTTTTTCAGGTTAGAGGCCAGTCTAAAAGCAGCATCGCCATCACCCATTGGCAGTAGGATGATTGGATATTCAATAAGTGTGGAGCTCATGTGCATATTCAAATTCATTTAAAAAGAAACTTGTAATACAAAATGTTTTACTTTTCAGGTATACTTCTACTATGTAAAGTTTTATTGTGGTATGAGTAAAGGAAAAAATTAAGCCTATTTGGGTTTATTTTGGGCGTGTACGATTAGTGTATAGCTCATTTGCATATTAAAATAAATTTTCAAAGAAACTTGTAATACAAAACATTTAAATTTTCATGGATACTTTCATTGTGTAAAGTTTCATTTTGATAGGACTAAAGGAAAAAAATAGCCCCATTGGGATTTATTGGTGTCTCGCCTTATTGGCACACATCTCGGATTGATGAGAATTAAACATATTTCCCCAACTAGGATTTCTTAGGACTTTTAGTATGTTGTTCTGGACACCTCATAGAAATTATCTGAGCTGAAAAAAATTCTTTTACAATTTATTCTATGAAAAACGCTATTTTGCCTAGACTATATGGTCCCTCCCTGACACGCTCTACACCAACAAAGCCGTGCCAAAGTGAATGGACAGTCCCAACAGCCAATAAGAACAGAGAATTGTTTTTTAGAATCGGAGCCTCGCTCTGATTGGTCAAAGTGTACAGCTCATGTTAATTTTTACCAATCAGAAATCACATACCCCAGCTTTAACGCCCTGTTTTAGCTTGAACACGCCCCTATAACAAATTCAAGAAATACATTAAAACCCAGAGGGACCAGGATGATTCGTGTGCAGGGTGTGATAAAGTGATTGTACATGTAACGTTCTGTTTTTCCATTTCATGTTGATTTAATGTGCATACTTCTTAATCTTTCTTGTTTCTCACAGCTTCTTATATTTCTTCAATGGTAACTTCCTACTATAACTCCTGATACTTAAAGTTACGAGCTTAAATTGATACACACTTGATTCATTAACACTAGTATGTGAAAACAGTAAATCATAGGCCGTGGATAAGAGTTACATGTATTACTTGTTTTGTTGAATTTATCATGTTGATTTGTAGTTAAAAGGTGAAGTGTACGGTTTCCAGAGAACGCTTGTTGCCATTAGAACTAACCAGGGCGTTATTTGACGCTCAGAGAGACGGCTTCAGCCATCCACACCGAGCCACTTTGTAAACATAGCCATTTATCCTAGCGCATCGGTTGTGTAAAAAACAGATTTTTATTTCAGCACACACCCACACACGCACACACACACACACACCCACACACGCACACACACACACACACACACACACACACGCACACACACACACACACTATGGACAGGTAGCAGGTGGTGAGTAGATATTCGCTGATTTTGACAATAAGTGTTTTGGATTACACACCGTATACTCCATCTTTAAAGGTAAAGAGCTTATAATGAGAGAGAGAGAGATGTCTTGTATAACCTGTTTTGTTGAATTTATCATGTTGTTTGGTAGTTCATTTTTTTAAATTAGTAGTTTTTGTTTAATTGAGCATCTGCGTAACACTTTACAATAAGGGCACAATAATGAATGGTTAGGTAGATTAGTGATACATAGTGATGGAGTAGAGAACAACAGATTGTTTGTTATTGTTTTGTTGAACACAATGCTGATGTTTAAAGAGCTGAATCGAGGTCAGATTCCTGCAAACCTGTCACACCTGTTGGTTGTGTTTACTGTCTTCTTCTGCAGAACTTTCATTAAAGGGGCGGGACCTGAGTTTACCACTGTGTGCTACTTTGTTTTTATTCCAAAATGCTAATGAGGTTAGTGGGGCAACTATGTATTTTCAGTATACTACAATTGACGTGCATGTGTTGGGACATCCTAAATCTTTTTCTGGCATACTAAATAGTAGGGAAGTATGCCCAGAGCCGGCCCGAGGCATAAGCGAACTAAGCGGTTGCTTGGGGCCCCTGAACCGCCAGAGGGGGCACCTCCAAAATCTGTTTGGTATCTGTTCCACCCACGTCATGTGGGTGGAACAGATACTTGGATAACTGCCAGTGTTTCGATGTCAAAATTTGAATAGAACACAATGAACTATAAATCTTGCCTTGTTGTCACTTCAAAGGGGAAATGCCAACCTCGCTTGAGCCTAAGGCATAGTAGTCGATGTAGCAACAAAACAGTCTCAACAGACATTTCTGCGGTACAGAAACTGGTTAAGTGTTCAACTGTAGAATGGGCGAGGCCAAAGTTCCTGTACGTGATGTCTAAAGAGGACCTGCTCTTCGAGTGACAGCAATTTGGTGACTGGCCGTCTCACTGACAGGATGAAGACCCTTAATGTGCTGTTTCTCTTGGCCGTAGTCCTCTCTGTTGGTGAGTACAGCTCTAGTTCATCTTACATCTACCAAACTCTAACTGTAACTGTTGTAATTAGGCTATATTGTACTTTTACCAATTTAATTTAATTTCCAGCCACTCTACACCTCTGTCTAACATGTTCCTCTTTACCAGTTTGTTGTGTATTTGATGTATTTGCGTTGTATATTGTGTATGTATTGTTGTTATTGTAGATGTGAATATACATTCTGTAATACATTATATATTTAAAATATAACAATATGTAAAGAGGGTAGGCATAATAAGCCTCGGCTTCGTCGTATACCCTTTTTCGGTAAATGATTGATCTTGTTTTTTTTTATTGTGTCTTTGTGGTCATGGACCGAAAAAAAAAATTCTACTACTACTACTACTACATTCAGTCTACTGCATTGTGCGCATATTGTAAATAATGTTCCACATTTTGCACATTTCAAGTCATTTACTTATTTAAAAAAATGTATACTGTATTCCATTTTATTTTGCCTTACCTTTTGCACTATTTAGAATGTATATATTGTAAAAATAACTCATCTTATTTTTTTTTAAATGTTATCCTTTTGTTCTCATTGCACCGTGGGTCCGAGACATCAATTTTTTCAATTACTTTTTATGTCTGGCACATATTTCGCAATCGACAACACACTGTCACACCCCACACAAGCTCACAAATACATTCCTCTGGTTAGTGTGGTGACTTTTCAAGTTTTTCTTTGTGGTTGCGTAAGCCTAATGTTACTAGTAGGGTGCCGGTAGCTGAATCCAGGATGTTCTGGTTGTAATGCTGGTCAGGTTGAAATGTGGAATACTGTGTTTTAATGTCCAGAATTAAAACTGTCTGTTTGTTTGTCTGTCTTAGTGACTGCGCACTGGCATGATGAATCTCCCTGCGAATGGTACGGCTCAAAATACTCAGACTTCGGCTTCAGTGAATATATTGAATATATTGCGGCTTCAGTAGCCCTATATAGTGGGGGTGCAGTGGCTTCAGCAGCCAATGGGGCTGTACTGCCCCAGTTTGCAGATATGATAAGGAATAAAGTTATGGTGAAGAGTATCTTTGATTTGATTGCCAAATATACCAACTACGGCTGCTACTGTGGACTTGGAGGCTCCGGCACACCTGTGGATGATCTGGACAGGTGAAGATTTACTCACTCAGCGTCATACTTTAAAAATTACTTAATAAAAAGTTATAGGTGCTCCGAGGAACTTTTAAGTTTGTGTTCATTCTAGCAGTGTTTTTACTGTGCCAGCTGTTGTTCCTGGGTGAGCGTATACCCATGACAAAGGCATTCAGAAAAACTATATAAAAACAGCATTCTTTGCACTGATGGTCTCGTTTTCTGTTACATGTCATTTTCTGATTATCAGAGGAAAAATGAGACTGTTTCAGAAATATTACAAAGTTCCTCGTAGCACCTTTAATTAAATGGTAAAGTCTGAATTTAAAATGTATCTTGTTTGTATGGCTTCACCCGTAGGTGCTGTCAAGTTCATGATGAGTGTTACGGAAAGGTTCAGGTGGACCTTAACTGCTCTAGCTGGTTTGGGGACATGGCGGTTCCTTACATTAAGCGCTATGACTACGCCTATGACAACGGAACGGTCATCTGTCTCCGTGAGTACACCCAAACAAAGGGAATTTATTGGTTACTTGTTCTTATACACTCATTAATTTGTTCATAAAATCTGCAGTATTAAAGCCTGTGAATCCAGACCCACATCTGGAACGATGTAGGGTCGGGCGATGAGCAATAGACCTTCCAAACTTAAGGAGCGGCAACAACGCAGTCTTCCAAATCGTAAAGTGTCAAAGCCAAACAACGTATCCGCAGCCATCTTTGTTGTTTACTATCATGACGGCGCATGTGCAGCACTGTTGTCATCCGGTTACGTCCGCCCCAGAGCCACACACATAGGGCCCATACATAGGCCACTGGCCCGCCCATATCGGATAGTACGATTTGATTGGTAGCTCTAAATTTTCCGACAAGCTCCAATTGATCGTGCAGCCCAGTAAGCGTCAGGTAATTTAAATTTGCCGGCGTGAGGTCTGGATTTCCAGGCTAGCAGTACTATTCCCCCTTTGCTCCAATTCCATCACTATAGTTTTAACATTGGTACATTTAGCAGGGGTGAATGACAAGTCAAATTAATGCTATTGTCATTTTGATTCCTGGAATAACTTACAGCAACAAATTAAACTAGATACCTTCATATCCTTCAACCAATTTAAACAAACTATCTTAAATCTGCCAAACTCTACCTGTAACTGTTTTAATTAGGCTATATTGTACTTTCACCCATTTAATTTTAATTGCTGCCACTCTTCACCACTGTGTAAATGTTTCAATTGTTTTTCTCTTCACCTGTTGTTGTGTATTTGATGTATTTGCATTGAATATTGTTTATGTATTGTTGTTTTTCCTTTGAATTTGTTTGAACTCGACGTCATTGTAAATGAGGGTCACCCCTGAATTGGTCTCTCGAGGATAAATAAAAGTTAAATGAAAATGAAATATTATTAAATTTGAATTCAACGGTTGTTGACAGTGCTCTTGTCTTTTATCCTCCTCAGACTCAAACGACAGATGTCAGATGGTTCTCTGTGAGTGTGACAGGGCGGCCGCAGAGTGTTTCGCCAAAGCACCTTATAACCGAAGGAACAAGAACCTGGACCTGTCCCGCTGTAAATGAGGGCAGTTGTATCAAATTGTAATCACACAGATCAGGGTTTAACAATTTCTGTATGTGAATACACTGTGTTCATTATAACCTATATCTATATAGCGCTGGGCAATAATTCGATTACGATTATTAATTGCGATAAAACTCCCGTCGATTTACCACGATAATCTTTTGACATAAATGCTCGATATGAAAAATGAAAAGAAAAAAAAACATTACTGATATGGATTTAGCTAACAGCCAATCACAAAGCGGAAATACATGCAACATATATGTCAATCAATATGGAAAAAATAATCGCATTAATATTTGTTGACATACAGTATTGCCCAGCCCTACCTATAACTATCCTTCACTCCATCCATGGACCAAATGACTCCTGTTGGGTATGACATCGTGAAGTTATCCTGATGATAAACACAAACTGTAAGGCTTGGACTCACCACTGCCAGTTGTACTCCCGGGTAGGATGGCCTGCTTTGTCCACTCGTAGGCTCAGTCACTACTGAACATTTATTTACAAGGCAATACTTGGTGTGCTACCTAGCTATGTATGCTCCCTTATCGTGCGGAAAAGTGCTGGTCCACACTTTTTACGTTCGCAGGACTTGGTGTTGCTTTCTGTCCCCAATGTACAGACAGAACAGGGTAAAAAGGCTTTTGTGTACTCTGCCCCCACTGTGTGGAATACGCTGCAGAAAGACCTAGGACTTGTTGAATTAATTTCGTTGAATGTCTTTAAGTCGAAAATGAAGGAAATTGAGCTAGACTCTCTAAGGTGTCAGTGTTTTTAATAGGTTGTTTTCCTGGTTACAGAAATGGGTCTATTTAGGATTGTTGCAGTGTGAATTGATTTGCTTTATTTTTTAGTGCTATGTCTGTAACTGTTTGTCTGTAACTGTCTGTCTGTAACTGTGGTTCATTGTGCTGCTGCCTGTCTTGGCCAGGTCACCCTTTGAAAAACAGATCTTTAATCTCAATAGGTTTTTTTCATGGTTAAATAAAGGTTAAATAAAAATAAAATAAAATATTACAGCTGCATATCTGATAATTCTCCTCATATCTGCATTGTTTGCTTTTATTAGACAGTTTGTAGAGACAGAGATGAAATGGAGTAGAGTCCACTGTGACAAGGTGTGAGCCCTCAAATCAGATCTTCATCTCTAAAAAAGGGGTTTGAAGTGCAAAGGAATGATTTTAAGTGCAAGAATGTGTAAGCAGCTCCAGTGTGTGTCTATTCCTTACTGTGTGTGTGTGTGTGTGTGTGTGTGTGTGTGTGTGTGTGTCTATTCCTTGATGTGTGTGTGTGTGTGTGTGTGTGTGTGTGTGTGTGTGTGTGTGTCTATTCCTTGATGTGTGTGTGTGTGTGTGTGTGTGTGTGTGTGTGTGTGTGTGTGTGTGTGTGTGTGTGTGTGTGTGTGTGCATGTGTCTGTCTGTCTATTCCTTGGTGTGTGTGCGTGTGTGTGTGTGTGTGTGCGTGTGTGTGTGTGTGTGTGTGCGTGTGTCTGTCTGTCTATTCCTTGATGTGTGTGTCTGTCTCTCTCTCTCTCTCTCTCTCTCTCTCTCTCTCTCTCTCTCTGTCTCTCTATTCCTCGTTGTGGGATATTGTAGAGCATTGTGTCACGGATAAGAAGTGACGCCATGGAAACACATGGATTAGTCTGTTCATTCTCACCGCTCTGCGTCATGACAACGTGTCTGATATTCTCTCACCATTAAGAAGCTTCATCTGTGGTCTTGATGGGTGTTTTAATTTATTTATTAATTTATTTTAATATATTAATTAAGGCTAAATCTACATAACACATACAGCCCCATGATGAAATTAAAATAAAATTATTTTAAATAAAAAAACGAGTTAATACGATCCCTTGAGTAATTAAAAAATATTTTTTATTTTATTTTATTTTATTTTATTTTATTTTATTTTATTTTATTTTATTTTATTTTATTTTATTTTATTTTATTTTATTTTATTTTATTTTATTTTATTTTATTTTATTTTATTTTATTTTATTTTATTTTTTTTATTTATTTTTTTTTTTTTTTATTTATTTTTTTTTTTTTTAAACAGACAGTGCCAGTGCATTTACATATGACAGGTAGAGCAGTTTAGTTTTGACCCAGACTCCCAATATAATATTTAATGCTGTACATTTTTAATTCAAATTGAGTGGAACAATTCTTGATTTTACTGAGGTGATAACAGGTTTGTTATGGTTGCATCATTGCTACACATGATTATAATTAGTATCACTCTTTCAAAAGCAGCTTAAAAAACATCTTATCTTTTTGTGAATCTTCTAATCACCTCCTGTCCTCTCCATTGCTTTTTTTTCTTTTTCTTTCTAATTTTTTCATTATCTTTGACATGTATTTATCATATTTTTTTCCATCTATTTTTGATTATATTGAGTATTTATGTACCTTGTCTCCTTAATTCATAGAGTTTATTTGTTAGCCTGAATATGATT
The DNA here is from genome assembly GCF_949987685.1 of Ammodytes marinus. Classification (NCBI taxonomy): domain Eukaryota; kingdom Metazoa; phylum Chordata; class Actinopteri; order Uranoscopiformes; family Ammodytidae; genus Ammodytes; species Ammodytes marinus. The sequence continues at coordinate 795,156 of NC_137224.1, read as the reverse complement.
TTATTGTGATTATTGATAGGGGTGGAACTCTGTACAAGCCCATTGGGCTTCGTTCCCTCCTTGCACCATTAATTGTTAATGTGTGCTAAATGAATAAACTAAACTAAACTATTACTCAATGACATAGACAGTTTAATTGGCTTTATTCTGATGTTGACTTGATGCTCTCTTTTCATTGGCTGCTTACCAAACACGTCCGTTAACAGGTCATTTCTGGGTTATACAAATACTATAGATTGTAATGTCTGTTCCAATCACACGAGAGAGATTCATTAACACTGTATAAATACATGGACTCATGCTGAGAGCTGAGGGTCATTCGGACACAGACACACACACACACACACACACACACACAGACAGACAGACAGACAGACAAACAGACAGACAGACAGACAGACAGACAGACATACACACAGACAGACAGACAGACACACAGACAGACAGACAGACAGACAGACAGACAGACAGACAGACAGACAGACAGACAGACAGACAGACAGACAGACAGACAGACAGACAGAAAGACAGACACACACACACACACAAACAGACAGACAGAAAGACAGATAGACACACACACATGCAAACACACACAGACAGACGCATACACACACACACACACACACACACACACAGACACACACACAAACTGCTACTGTCTTACTGAAATTAACTGGCGCAAATCTTTTCTTTTGTCAAAATCAGTGAATATCTCCTCACGATCCACTACCTGTACATACTGTAAGTGCCCTGAATAATAATCTAGTGTTGATACACAGCCTAGGCTCTGTAACTGGTATGCAAACAAAGGGGGCCCACATCCACCATAGCTAGCAACATACCCATTCACAGAGCCTAGGCTGGGTATTAACGTCAGATCTTTTCAGCACAACCACAGTACAACAGGTAGCAAGCAGATCATGAGGAATTCACTATTCACTGATTTTTGACAAAAAGTGATTTTGACAACAAGTATTCTCCAGAATCACTGACTACACCTTTAAGTTGCATTATTGTAATCGTAGGATCCGTAGTTTGACAGATATAAAAGCAAGAGGCAAGATCAAGGCGCAATGTTATGATGAAATAAGAGAGTAAAGTATGTCCCAATAGTATGCCTACTGCATCCTAACTAGATTATTTTTATCGTCGGATGTAGTATGTAGAATAGAAAAAAGAAAGAGTATGAGATTCGGAACGCAGGGATTGTCATTTTAACAAAGATACCCACACATTTACATAATTACTAAAGGAAACTACAGTCCCCCCCTCCAAAGTGTTTTAAACCAGGTGTTTCCTTCACAATGAACAATATGAAAATAGCCGGACGTCAATGCAACACAGTTATAGCAGTTTGAGGTGACAGAGAAATGTAAAGTCTGTGACATGATGGATTGATGGGTGGAAGAAAGTTACATAGAATCAGAATCAGAATCAGAAAAAGCTTTATTTATCCCAAGAAGGGCAATTTAGTTTACAGTTCCAGTTCGCAGTAAAAAATCATTTGAATAAATACTATAAAAAGCAGTACGAGGTAGAAAATAACATAAATAGACAAACAGCAGTCCAACACACAAATTCAACTCACATTCATTTCAACTCAACCTGTCAGAACAACCACCCAGCTACTGGTGCTCTCCACCTACTCCTGACCCTATAGCTTTACTATAAAAAGAATAAATTGGATGGATTTCCGTTAAAATTATTCTATACATCTGAATTTCGTAAAGAAAGAAATGTGTAGTTTGTACATGTGTACAGTGGCATGTCAAGATTCAAGATTCAGCTTTATTTTGTCATTGTACATGTGTCAGAACAACGATAATCTGTTTACAGTTACACCCCGCCAAGAGACATAAAGTGACAGTAACCAAACATGGGAGACAGGGGGGATAAACTGAAGAGTTGTCAAGTGTGTGCTGCGCCCCTTATAAGTAGGAAAGGATAAACATAGGGGAAAGACAAGGGGGAAAAAAAGGCCATTCTCAGACTACGCTCCGTTGTAGGACTAGTAAAAAACCACCTAAGCACAATAAGCAACATAGTAACGACGCCACAGACAAGTAGAACTCATATACATGCACGTAATATGGAGGGGTAGGGGGGTGTATATGGGACGGTAGGTGTCGCACTCGCAGCAGGCATGTCATGTGTAAAAATGTGTAGATATTGAGATAGTAGCGGATAGAGAGAGGCGGTGCATTTATAATCTTCTGTTCAGGGTATAAAAGAGAATCGCCGAGCCCTGACTGACCCTCAGAGGAAACAATCCATTCACCTAAACCAGCGCTGCGCTCACACAAGCATCTGGTAAGTACACACACACACGCACACACACACACACACACACTGGTAAGACAATGCTGATATTGTGGTTATTTTTTTTATAATGGGAGAATTGATGCTGCTTTATGGATATTGCAGCAGCAAAAAAAATCTGAAATGATTTGACTCAAATGTGGAAAAACTGAAGATAATCATAAGTTACTGCCATTTGGACCTTGGGCTTTATTGAAACAGAGATTTTGATATACAGATGTCACATAAACATCTATTTTTATTGTACCTTATTTTACTTATTTTTATCTATTTTTCTTGTACCTTATTTTAGGCCTGTACAGCACTTTGTCTCTGCTCTGGTTTGATGAAAGCGCTTTATAAATAAAGTTGGATTGGATTGGATTGGGATGAACGGTGTAAAGCCTTAACACATAGAACAGACATTTTGATCAGTGTCTTTGGTTTTGCTCTTTAAAAGCTATGTGTTTGAGTAAAATAAGCTTTTTTGACAACAACATTTATTAAAAAATTAATTTAAAAAAAATATTATATTTAGAAAATAATATAATAATATGAAATATGAAAAATTTGAAAAATGTTGGTGGTTTCTTGATTTTTTTCCAGGGTTATATTTTGACAAACGCACAACTTGAAAATACACTGAGAAGATATTGCTTTATTATGCACACTGGCATTGTTATTAAACTGCTATAACCACATTAATTAATTTGTTCATTTTCCATTGAGCGGATTGGTGACTTAGCCCCTCAGTGCTTATGCAGCATATCTGTTGTCCTTGGTCTGATGAGATTACAACTGGACATACGTAATGAAACCGGGATTAATCAAACTGAGCCGGGGATTATGGGTAAATTGGGTCATCCTTACACACACCTGTCAGGCTAGTTAGTCTACCTCAGAGAAATATGAATGTAACACACACACACACACACACACACACACACGGGCGCGCACATACACACTCTCTCTCATTCCCTCTCGCTCACACACACACACACACACACATACACACACTCACACACTCTCTCTTTCCCTCTCGCGCACACACACACACACACACACACACACACACACACACACACACACACACACACACACACACACACACACACACACACACACACTGTAAATCCATTGTCATTAAGAGGATACAGGTCTGTAAATTCAGGCAGAGGTTACATGCTCATTCATTCCCTCTATCATTAAAGTGATAGTTGTTTTTTGGAGGAATTTTCTCAGTCATTCTTTGTCTTTTCCAAAATGAAAAGATAAATGAAAAGTCTTCAGGGACGAAAACACTCCAGATAGGTGTCTCAAAAGCCAAATTAGGGAAAACTCACATTTTTAAGATAACTGTACACACTAGATTTATTTTGGAGTTCTCTTAAATGTGAAGGGAAATTGTCTAAATGTTAGCCTCATAACTCAAAAATCAAGCGCAGAAAAAAAAAATCTTAATTTTATCTTTATTTTTTATAGTGTAACATTCCCAAAATGAACCTTGATGGCTATAACATTGGCAGGGAAATTGTCTTAATTTTTCGCCTCAGAACTCAAAAATCTATGTGCAGACTTGAATTTTAAATTTTCCTAACTTCTTTTCATTTCAGTGTACCAGCTCCAGAATGAACCTTGAGGTGCCCAAAGCTGAGATCAAGTCGGCCACACGAGTCACAGGCGGACCTGCCACTCCGAGGAAAGGCCCCCCCAAGTTCAAACAGAGGCAGACGAGACAGTTCAAGAGCAAGCCCCCCAAGAAAGGAATCCAGGGGTACGTCTGCAATCAATGTACTTTTTGTTCTTAAAAACCTAGATCACTGGTGGGAATATGAAGGTGTATTGAACTCGGAGATTCTTTGTAGTATAAATGTGCAAAAAAATAAATAAATTGGTTCATCCTAGCCTGAGAAAAGGCAGAAAGAGTGTTCTCTAACTGTCTAACCCCATTTTACTAGTGTGACATCACAGTAGTAAAAATGTAGGGTTAGGATTAACAGGACAGCTGGGCCAAGGGAAGACTGAGGGAAGACTGAGGGAAGAAAAACCTAATTCATTATATTATAATAGCGATTTTTTAATGATAGAACGCCGGTTCCGTATGGGTGAAGTATTCCTTTAAGGTGCACTATGCAGTTTATGGATACTTATTGCAATGTAGAGACTCCTAGCCCACACTGTCTGTTATGTTCCCAGCTTGTGGCATACTAAAAAGGTGCACTGTGTAGTTTCAGAGGAGGGAGATTTGTTTACATTCACAGAGCCTGCAGTTAGTTTACTTAACATATCTTCTCTACAATTCTTATTATTGAATAATTCTGTCATAAAAAATCTAATTATTTTGAGGAACCTGGAACCAAACGTATGACTAAAACATGTTTGTAAACCAAACTGTGGGCCCTGCTGCTGTAAACAACAACAGTGAAACAGTAACTTTTCAGGAAGCTTTTCTAACTTCAAACAGTGTTCCAGGGATCACATTTTCCTGTGAGGAAAGTTTGTTTATTCAGTTATGAGAATATACCTTAGAAAATGTTCACTACTCTAAAGTTACACACTGCAGCTTTAAGCGTTTTTAGAGATAATGGCAAGTTTTTATAGTGAGTATTTTCTTTTTCTTTGCAGCTTTGGTGATGATATCCCTGGAATGGAGGGCTTAGGAACAGGTGAGTTCACTTTACATTTAGTTAAAAACAAATAGTGTTATTCCTCTCACTCCTTTTCGGACTAAATTTATTTTATAAATATTCTTTATGTCACTTGATGATTATTGTTGTTTTGTTTTATGTCTGTTTGTATGATGTGTCATACTTGCTTTTTTATTTTTTGTTCGAAATATAGACGAAATGAATGAATGAATGAATGAATGAATGAATTGGATCACAGAATAGGACAGACATATTGTTGTAGTGAGATGGACACAACAGGCCAGCAGAGCCTTCAGCCATGGTTAGAGGTTGAGGATTTAGGAATGACTTGAAAAGATGTTAGCGCCCTCTTGAGGCAATTCAAAGTAAATCAGGAAATTAATGTAGGACTAGAGAGATTCACAGGATATGCATGATCTATCTATCTATCTATCTATCTATCTATCTATCTATCTATCTATCTATCTATCTATCTATCTATCTATCTATCTATCTAT
>NC_137224.1:782210-787210 GCF_949987685.1 Ammodytes marinus | reverse complement strand
GTGTGTGTGTGCGTGCGTGTGTGTGTGTGTGTGTGTGTGCGTGCGTGTGTGTGTGTGTGTGTGTGTGTGTGTGTGTGTGCGCATGTTTGCCTGTGTGTGCGCATGTGTGCCTGTGTGTGTGTGTGTGCCTGTGTGTGTGTGTGCGTGCGTGGCAGATGCCTGATAGCTACAGAGTCATGCAACAACTTCAACTGTTGTTTCCGTCTCAAAGCGTTTATCAACAGACACATCTCTGCTGACATTTAAGGAAAGAGCGAGTTTGACGTCAAGTTCATAAATGTGCAAAATGTGCAGAAGAAATCCAGACATTAGGTTAACAGCGGGCAAAATGCATTTAAAAAAAAGTAACACGTTTTGCACACTTTAGGACATGTACTTTCCATCTACAATAACGTAATTATTTGTGTTATTGAAAAAAAAAGTAAGTAAATGTAAAGATAGATTATTTTCTTGAGTCTTTTGACTTTTTTCACTTAATATTAATTAATTAATTAATTGCTGTTTTAACAGATTTTAACACATTCAAATGTCTTTTGTCAACTCACAAATGACCAACATATTGCTTACAGGGTGAACATGACACTCCAAAGAGCTGTACAAGTCAAAGTCAAAGTTTGTTATTGTCAGTTCTGACATATGCAAGACATATACATCAGAATCAAAATGGCGTCTATCTCTGACCCACGGTGCAATAGGAATGATAAAAAATTTAAAAATAAACATTAACAATATTTACATTAGATAAATTCTAAATACTAAGTAGTGCAAAGGAATGTTTTGTACAATATAAAACGGTATGTATACAATAGAATAGAAAGTAAAAAGTAGATAAGTTAAATTTAAATGTGCAATGTGATAAAGGAATATTTACAATATGTGCAATAGGAAGTCAACTGGATGTACATGTTAAGGCATTTTGATGTGCACGATGTTAATATGGAAAGAACTGAACTGGAAAGACATTAATTTCAACGTTTTCAAAGTGAGGTTTGTATTCATAGAGTATTTGTAGAGATATCCTGTGGGTATAACTATGATTAAAGCAGCTCCGAGTAACATTTAAATATCTTTTAAACAGCCTCATGTTTCCTCTGATAATCATAAATTACCTTTAACAGCAAACGAGACCATCAGTGCAAAGAAAGACGTTTTTATATAGTTTTTATTACTGCTTTTGGTCTGGTCGCACACCCAGTCCGATTTTCGGTTCGCTCGTGCATGCTCTATGGTCACATATCCGTATTGGTCGCAGATTTCAGTGTGGAGCTGCAACGCAATTTGAGAAGCCTATCCCTCCAGGTGAGGGAAGGGGAGCGGGAGCCTTGTTTCAGACAGTTGTTTGTAGTCATAATGACTGATAACGGGGCTGAACCATCAAAGAAAAAAAAGAGAATGCAATGAAGAAAAGCTAAAAGGGAGAGTGATATTGGATATAGGCTATGGGCGGGACGAGGGCGTTGCCAAGCAACGTGTATACAATTTCACGAGAGCGAAACTAGACTGCAGTGTTTACTCCTAAATGAATGAGCGGCTGGTACTAACACAAAGTTTGCTTTGCTTCACCATCATCAGATCATTACATTATCTGAAATAGTCATTATTTACATCAACAACACAAACACATTACCTCATCGTGATCCATACTAACTGCCGTCTCTCGTTCATTCGCTTTCTGTGAGGACACGTAATCTTTCTGCTCCGTGAGAGAGAGTAGTTAGGTGACACTGCTGCATCAACTCATTGCAATCAGGTGTGTGTAGCACTGACTGGCATTAGTTGATGCAGTGTCAAAACCACTCTCACGGAGCCGAAAAGAGTCCTCACACTTTCAACACACGGACATGCACTATATTGCGCCCTTCTCAGTTCACACTCGCACGCCTGGCACGAGCTAGAAAACAGCTTTGCGACAGCGGGCGTCGTAAAAATACTACCGCTTTTGTCCAAAGGGGACGCCAACGTGCCATGTTACTCGTAGTGGCTTTAACTCACTTGAAGGCCGGTGTCTGTTTTGACATGCACTTATCAAATAGAGACGACATTATAAAATACACAAAGGTTAAAGGTGCGCTATGTAACTCTGGTGTGTCACAGTAGTGAACATTTTCTAGGGTATATTTTCATAACTGAATAAACAAACTTTCCTCACAGGGAAATGTGATCCCTGGAACACTGTTTGAAGTTAGAAAGCTTCCTGAAAAGTTACTGTCTCACTGTTGTTGTTGTTTACAGCAGCAGGGCCCACAGTTTGGTTTACAAACATATTCTAGTCTTACGTTTGGTTCCAGGTTCCTCCAAATAATTTAGTTTTTATTAATGAAGATAGAATAATACAATATTAAGAATTACATGCAGAGTAAATATGGAACTAGTTTGAGATGTAAAACACTCCACTCAAACTGCATAGTGCACCTTTGAAAAGTATAGAATAAATATATAAAAGTTTAACATTATTCTGTGTCTCTGTGTGTCTGTGTGTCTGTCTGCCTGTCTGTCTGTCTGTCTGTCTGTCTCTGTCTGTCTGCCTGTCTGTCTGTCTGTCTGTCTGCGTGTCTGCCTGTCTGTCTTTCTAGCCTCGGTAAGAGCAGCAGTACAGGGAACCTTCTAGAGAGAGAGGACTCGGTGCCGGATTATATCGTCCACGCTCGCATGGCGGCGCAGAGCTCACTGGCCATGCACAGACAGCAACAACAGCTACAACAAAGGCCTTACAGTGTCGCAGGGCCAAGCTTCTCACAGGTAAGAAAACAGACAGACAGACAGACAGACAGACAGACAGACAGACAGACGGACAGACGGACAGACAGACAGACAGACACACAGACAGACAGACAGACAGACACACACACAGACAGACACACAGACACACAGACAGACAGACACACAGACAGACACACAGACAGACACACAGACAGAGCTCACTGGCCATGCACAGACAGCAACAACAGCTACAACAAAGGCCTTACAGTGTCGCAGGGCCAAGCTTCTCACAGGTAAGAAAACAGACAGACAGACAGACTGTCTGTCTGTCTGTCTGTCTGTCTGTCTGCCTGTCTGTCTGTCTGTCTGTCTGTCTGTCTGGTCACCGAGCATTTGAAGAGGCAGAAGCAGTTGTTATTGTGACAGTCAGAATCAGACTTATGCAACACTGAACATTTCTACCTCCTACATCTCTCTATCTCTCTATCCGTCTAACTCACACACTCACACACACACACACACACACACACACACACACACACACACACACACACACACACACAGACTATCTCTCTATCTCTATCACACACACACACACACACACACTTTCTCTCTATCTCTCTATCCCTGTCACTCACACACACACACACACACGTAATGTAATTCAAATAAAATATATCTTCTGCCCAAGAATAAAAATTACATTCACATAAAGTAAAAATAATGTTTATTAGAGACAGTTAACCATTAGTTTCTTTAATTTGTTACAAGTAAAACATTTATATTTGGATAACCTACTTTTTACGGAGGGGTATCAGGGCCACGGGGAATAGAAAAGTTATAGGATTTTTTTTTTTTTTTTTTTTTTTTTTTTTTTTTTTTTTTTTTTATTTTGCACTTCAAGAATAAAGAAGTAATTTAGAGAATAAAGACGAAATTCAAAATCTAAAAAAAAAAACAAGTCAGCCTTTTTAAGACTTCATCAAACAGCTCATATGAACAGTCTCATGTGTAGATGAATTGGTTAAACTATGCTTCAGAATGGGCTTTAGTAACATAGAAATAATTTCTCTTTTAGCTCATAAGCACGGTGCAGTGGTCAGGACTTAGTAGTAGCCTATAGCTGTCTGTCGCTCCCCTTAATGCATTCGATGGACAAGTAGAGTTGATTTTTTTTTTCCTCTCAAAATTGAATTTCGTCTTTATTCTTAAACTTGTGCAATTGCATAATAATAAAAACTAAAAAAATCTTCAAATTAATTTTTCTTTCCCGTGGCCCTTATGCTGTTCGCTAACTTTTAACTATAACACCCAAATATTTTTTTTCCTTTTGGATTAAACAAATTGAAATGTTGTAATTTTGTTAAACATGATTTTATTAACTGTACTCATGTTAAAATTCTGGTTCATGTACAAACTATTAATTTTTAATTATACCATAATCAATATATTTTATTTAGTCACAAGACACAGCTTTAGTTTAGTGTGTATTTTACGAACAAGTGTAAGTGTCTGAATACAATTATAATTAATTTAGCAAATACTTATATTAATTAAAATAATACAAATTATAAATCAAAACCGTGAAACATCTTTAATTTTTAGCCTTTATTGAAAGATTAAAAAGAGACAATTAATCATGGTAACATTTAGCAATTATATTACACCAATAACACTGATAAAACAATTTGTACAGGTGAAACTCGAAAAATTAGAATATACTGTATAATATATTTCAAGCCTTTATTTGTTATAATTTTGATTATTATGGCTTACAGCTCATGCAAACCCCAAATTCAAATTCTCAGAAAAATTTAATATTACATGAAATCATTAAAAAAGGGATTTTAAATACAGAAATGTCGTCCCTCTATAAAGCATAATTATGCATATGTTCTCAGTACTTGGTTTGGGCCCCTTTTGCATGAATTCTTGCCTCAATTCCAATTCCTTTTCCATGATTTTCTAATAATATGAGTTTCACCTGTATATGTTCAAAAGGCAACTTAAATTCCCTCACAAAAAAATCACAATCGTTATATATAATGCAAAAAATCATAACACCTTATATTGTCAATTTCAATAAAACAAGCCCCCCCCGCCCCTCCCCCATAGAGTCTCAGTCCACCTCACAGCAGACCCGGGTGAGAATCCAGCCCGGGTCGTTCTCTGCATGTCATTCCCCCTCTCTGACCCATTTCATCTCCGTCTCTCCAAACAAATAATGCATAAAAATAATCTTTAAAAAAAACAAGATTGAAAAAAAGTATTAAATCACTTTATAGACATGTTGTAATTAA
>NC_137224.1:764710-779710 GCF_949987685.1 Ammodytes marinus | reverse complement strand
TGTCATCTGCTTCCCCACATCGCAAGTCCACAGTTTCTCTGCGTCCCAGTAGATTTGTTTTTGATTTATCCTTCTTACTACAAATAATAATTTGGGTGTTTCTCTCATATGTCACATTGCCATCGGTCCAACACTCCTCTTGGTACTGGCCTGAGTCTGAAACGGTCAGATTGTCGATCCTGTAATGAGAAACATCGTCATCTCTGGAAACTGTCAGTCGTTGTTTCAAGCCGTCCGGTAGTGTGGAGTTCTCAGACGAGGAGACAGAGGTGTTCCATAGGACAAGCTTCTCCTCTCCAACAGACCTGGAGATCAGGCAGGAGGAGTTGGCCTTGTGATAGAGTTTAAAGGTGAAATAGCTTCCTTTCTCTTGGATGATGATCTCTTCTTCTGAGTGAATGTTGTTGATGAAAGCAAACAGCATTAAGGTGAGGAGTGCGACTGCAGCCATTCTGCTCCGAGGTCTCAGTGTGACTGTCACTCAAACACTGTCGCCAACAGCTCCGTGTCAACTCTCTTTAGCCGCTTCTGAGAACCGCAGACCTCTACGTCATGGAAAACATTTTTTTGAAGCACGAGGCTCTTTATCATCTTATGCGCTTTCAGAGAAATACAGATCAGAAGATTAGACACATATATCGTACAGGAAGCTTTTAAAAAACATCCAAAGTTGTTATCTTGAGTTTACGGGCACAGGAAGAGATTAATCTTGATGAGCAGAGTTGAGGTTGAGTGAGTTGACATGCAAACAGGTTATATGCTTTTACATCATTATAATGATAAAAATAATTATACATTCAACTTATATAGGGCCTTTCAAAAACCATTAAGTCCCCACTAAGCGAATTAGGACAACATACAGACATATATTCACAAACCTCTCTGTATTTTGTGTTGACCAAAGGAAGAATAGTCGTTCATTTAGAGGGGGATCCTAAATTTAAAAAAAATCATGCTCCCAGTAGAAAAAAATATGCTTCCATGTGTATAAAAATAGCAGACTTGTTGTAGGTGTGCCAATGTCAAAGTGGAACATCCTACCACCACTGCATTTAACAGTATTCCTTGGTGTGTATTTGTACTCAGAGCAATCACTTCTTCACAAAGCTTCAAGACTTCTTTGCTTGTGTATCTTAAATCAACTTGCTCCTGTTTATGAATGAATGTACATATTGATTTGTTTTTGTTATTGCTGCTATTTTTGGGGAGAATTATGAGAGCCTGTGTATTTAGGCTATGTGTTTGTTTTGTGTATTGTATTTGTAGAACTGAATGTTTTTCTGAGGACACCCTCGAAAACGAGATGCTACTTCTCAAGGGGCTTATCCTCAAATACATTTTTTTTAAATTAAATTTAAAAAAAATTGTATTTTCAGACAGAAGAAAAAGGGAAAAAGCGTCTTGTTTCTATGGGGCGTGTTTTCGCTGTGGCACCAACCAGTCAGTGAGTCGGTCACTAATGAGTGTAACACCGCTATGTGTTTGAGTTGCGGGATGGAGTTTCGTTGACAGAAGGAAGAATTTAAGACTCTGTGAATTCTTTTTACTTTTATTTAAAGTGTGTTTTGCTCTGACAAAGCGATATCAACCCAAGACACAAATATGGCGGACAGCATCGTGAGTACAACGGCTGCTTGTTTGTTCCCAACGGCTAACGTTAGCCTAGCATCGTTAGCTCCGGAGTGATGAGGCAGCAGAATTAGCCTCCTAGCTTAGCATAGATTGACCGGGGCCCTGTGGAGCAACCCGGCTAATCTTTAGCTACAGGCAAGCCGAATTAAAACAGTCATCGCTGGGTATCGGGAAAGCTTCAAAACAAGCTCAAATTCACCAATGAAAACACCCGAAATGCTAGTTTTAGCAGGCCTAGCTCGTTAGCCAAACATTAGCCTGGACGTTCTTAGTAGATCTAGTGTGAATTAATGTGTTATTAATTCATTAAAAGTCATGTTTTTTTTTGGCCTGGTTTGTTAATGTTTTCTGGGACAAAGTCAGCGTCATATTGCCACAGTAGAAATGAGCAATTTGTTTAAAAGTAGAGTATGTTTTTGCACTGTCATGCTGCAAACATAATACTATCCCACTGTCATTGACTTGACAGGTGCTGTGGTCGTTTTTAAACTACATTGTTATTTTTATGTGTGAGTGACGTCAGTAAGTTTAATTTTAGATCCAAAAGTGTTTATTGTCACATTGCACAATAAGAAACATGTTCTCAGTCATACAATGAAATTCTCCCTTTGTTTTCCACATACTAAAATGTCAAGAAAGAAACATGAAAATATGCCATATACAAGTCAAATAGAAAAAAAAAGCAGCAACAATACAGTCTATTTTATGCCTACACGCTACACCCCAGAACAACGCATCCCAGTTTGTATTATCTCACGGGGATTCTTTAACTCATTGCCCTCACAGATGTACAATGGCTACATCTATTTTTGATGCTACTTGACTTGAACTTAATCCCGACTGACACAAACACAGCATACCACAACATGCTAGAGACTGTGTTAACTGTATTGTATTCTAGATTGTATTTGACTTGGACATGACAATATCATTGGACGAACCAGATGCATTGTTTTTCAGTGTATTAGCATAAATCATGCTAGCTTTCAACACCTGTCCACAGGAGGCTTTTTAAAAACAACAAAGAAACTAAACAAAGACAATATTATATTACTACTGTAAGACATAGGCTACGTTATCCCGGGTTTAAACATGTCTCCGCCTTTGCACCTAGCTAACTATTTTGGACCAATTTCAACACATTTACATCCTACAGACCTTGAACTGTTGTATTTTGTTAATGGTGTTCTGTAAACTTATATGTAAACATGATGGTAACAAAAGGGCCCCACCATAGCTAGTTTACAGAGCCTAGGCTTTGTGTGAACAGACATTTTTTTAAGCGCATTGTGTACAATTAGCTGTTTTAACAAAATGTATTTTTGACAACAAGCATTCTCTAGAATTGCTTAATCCACCCTTAAAGGTGCAGTGTGATTATGACATCATCAAGAAAGTTCTACAAAGTTCTAGAATGCAACGCTCCCTGGGTAACCCCAACCCTTTCGAATAATAACAGAAGCTACAGTGGCCTTCAAGGACAAGAACAATTCAAAATTTTAAACAATGCACCTGATGACATTCCAACTATGACACTTTCAAGATGGCGGCACTAGGTCTTGGTCCAAAATATGCAGAAATATGGACATATATGAGACCCTTTCTAAGGGAAAAAATAATTCAAAAAAAAATGTTCAGCTATTATGCACTAAATTAAATGTACTTATGGATATTATAATTACTTTCTACAAAATCTGCTAGGAAATAAAACCCAAACTTCTACACACTGCAGGTTTAAAGTATTTCAAACAAACATGCACCGCACATTACACAGCACACTATGCAACATTGTGATGAAAAAGATGATCATTGAGAGGGATTGTTTTTGTGTGTCTATGATTTCATTTTTTTGAAAATGTTGCATCAGCCTTTAAAGGAATACCGTTGCTATTTTTCAAAACCTTGTGGACAGCTTTTACCATACACCCACCCAAACCCTTATCCCAATAATAATTTGCACTGATAAATCATACAGGCTAGTGTATTCTATTCTAGCATTCACCCAATCAATATATAATAATATTGCACTTTATATAGGTGAATTACAGCCGAAACATGGTACATAAGAATTTCAAGTCAAAAAGTCAAAGTCTTTTATTGTCAGTTCTGATATATTCAAGACATACATCAGAATCAAAATGGCGTTTATCTCTGACCCACTGTGCAATAGGAACGATAAAAAATATAGAGTCGAATAAAATAGACATAAACAATATGTACATAAGCTACATTCTAAATACTAAGTAGTGCAAAGGAAATTTCTTTGCAATATAAAACAGTAAATATAAAATAGAATAGAAAGTAAAAAAGTAGATAATTTTAAATGTGCAATGTGATGAAAAATATTTACTATCACTACGCATTGCCCTGTGTAATTGTGTTTGTGACAAATAAATAAAACTAACTAACTTACTAAATAACCAACTAATTCTGATCATGTGTTTTGTTGTTGCGTCTTTTCTTTTAGATCGTCAGGGTGCAATCCCCGGACGGAATGAAGAAAATCGCTTCTACCAAGAGGGAGACGGCTGCTGCTTTCTTGAAGAAGGTAACGTTTTACTGGCACGTTTACGTTTTTTGATGTTATTTTATTGTACCTTATTTTTGTTATTTTAGATATTATTTTTTACCTCATTCATTTTTCTATCTATTTTTATTGTACCTTATTTTACTCATTTTTATTGTACTTTATTTTACTTATTTTTATCTATTTTTATTGTACCTTATTTTAGGCCTGTACAGCACTTTGTCTCTGCTCTGGTTTGATGAAAGCGCTTTATAAATAAAGTTGGATTGGATTGGATTGGATTGGCACACTGGCAAAAATTCACACATGAAGGCTGCGTTGTGTAGTGGTTAGACATGGTAACGGTAATGCATTTGTGAGCTCAGTAGCAAATCATTTGTAGCCTCGTCAAATTGAGTAGTATTTTATTTTTGATGAGAAATGGATGAATGCCCGTCTCCAAAACATTAAACCTGCAGTGTGTAGAATTTTGGGTTTTATTTCCTAGCAGATTTTGTAGAAAGTAATTATAATATCCATAAGTACATTTAATTTAGTGCATAATAGCTGATTTTTTTTTTTTTTTTTTTTTTTTTCCTTAGAAAGGGTCTCATATATGTCCATATTTCTGCATATCTTGGACCAAGGCCTAGTGCCGCCATCTTGAAAGTGTCATAGTGGAATGTCATCAGGTGCATTGTTTAAAATGTAGAATTGTTCTTGTCCTTGAAGGCCACTGTAGCTTCTGTTATTATTCAGAAGGGGTGGGGTTACCCAGGGAGCGTTGCATTCTAGAACTTTGTAGAACTTTCTTGATGATGTCATATTACACACTGCACCTTTAACATATTCAAAACAAGTTCAGTTCACAAAGTCACGAAAACAAGACATCTGAGTAACATGAGCAGAAGAAAAAGAAATCCCTCCCATAGAGTCTCAGTCCTCTTCACAGCAGACCCGGGTTAGAATCCAGCCCGTGGTCGTTCTCTGCATGTCATTCCCCTCTCTGACCCCATTTTCATCTCTGTCTCTCCACACTATCAAATACATTTAAAAAAAGCTTGAAAATGCCCAAAAAAAAAAAAAAAATCTTAAAAAGAAATTCACGCATGCCTCATTCTAGGCTACACAATGTACACCACATATTTTTTTTTAAAATGCCAAAGTGTGCACTGTCTGTTGTTTCACTGTTGTGTTGCTGGTGCCTTCTCATTGTTCATTTATGTTGGGTGCTGTGCAGAAAGTTCCAGAATGTAGTGAGTGTAGTGAATACATTTGGCTTTGCTTGCTTGTCAACCGAAAGCACTACAGAGAATAGGGATAGAGATTGTTAACATATAAAAATAGATAATTAAATATGTTTAGTCATGCATTTGGAGTGCAATAAAATACAGCATATATATATAAACCATAATTAATGAGAAAAATATATGTTTAGTCCTGCATTTGTATATGTTTCGAAGATTAATCTTATTTTAGATTTGTTCCAACTACCCGCTATTTATACATGAGCATAATAATAACAATTATTTAGTGCCCTATGAGTTCTGGGAAAACATGGACAGAATCACGGAATTGTGCAATAAAAACAGAATGCCATAATATGGGTGAAATTTAGTTTTTGGGGGTAAAGTGGAACATTTTTATGAAGGGTAAACAACAAGGGACACAACCGCTCCACTCCAGAATCAAAATGAAAGCAGCTGAAACGTCCAAATTGGCCTAATAAACAAACAAATGACCTAATTCAAATGTAACCCTGAAATACAGAGCATAACAATACCAGAATTACTCCGTCAACATACTGTACATTTTGCAATTTTGGGGGGGAAATAAAGCTGATTTCACAGGGCCCCTTATAATTACAAATGCCTTTGAAACAGTGAATTTTAAACAAGCATACAATAGTGCTGTAGTATATTCCAGCAGAATCTCGCTATGATGAGCTTTTTTGCAAAGTCTGTCAACATACTGTTAATTTGGGGAAAAATGTAACGGATTTCATAGGGCCCTTTTTATAATTGCAAATTTTATTTAATGATTTATTTAACCTTTATTTATACTCAAGATATCAATTGGGCGGTGACCCTCATTTGCAATGATGTCGAGAAACAACAATACATATACAATACAAATACACAACAAGCTGTTCAATAAAATTAAATTGATAAAAGTACAATATAGCCTAATTGAAAGAGTTACAGTTTGAGTTTGGTAGATTTAAGATAGTATGTTTAAAATGCCAGTGGATTTGAAACAAGCCTAAAATAGTGCAGCAGTATATATTCCAGCATACCAGGCGCAGAGAAGCATTTGAGCAGCTCCTCATTAAATATGTATGTGTCCGTGGTGAGGGAGGAGGGTGTAGGCTTCAGATCAATGCAGGTTTCCATTCTCTGCTGATGTGAAAGCAGCGAATATAGAAAACCAACATGAACGTTCTTAGACTGTGTTCCGAATCTCATTCTCTTTCTTTTCTCTATTACTACATACTACATCTGACCATGAAAATAATCTAGTTAGAATGCAGCAGTAGGCATACACTTGGGACATACTTTTACTTATTTATTTCATCATAACATGGCGCCTTGATCTTGCCTCTTGCTTTTATATCCGTCACATCCCCCGTTTGTTTTCATACCGACCCGTGGACCTTTACTGCAGGTCA
Source organism: Ammodytes marinus (assembly GCF_949987685.1). NCBI lineage: Eukaryota > Metazoa > Chordata > Actinopteri > Uranoscopiformes > Ammodytidae > Ammodytes > Ammodytes marinus. The sequence goes on along the minus strand of NC_137224.1, from coordinate 772,904 downwards.
TCCTCTCTCTCTCTCTCTCTCTCTCCCCCCCCCCCCCCCCCCATTTCAACTCTGTACTGTCTAATAAAGCTTAAAATAACAAAAAAATATCTTTTTAATAAAAAAAAAACAGCAGCATCAGGCCGATTGTCTGTCTAATATCTGATGTGGAGATAAACATGCGATAGTGATACTGTGTGTCAGCTGGATGACTCAGCGTGATCTTAATACCTTAGTTTGGCTCGCTCTGTTCGTGACCTTAACTAGTGTTTCTCTCCTGCCAAGATGCTACATGGTAATCTGCTTTGATAGCACAGACACACCTTTTAGTTTAGACACACACACACACACACATGCTCGCTCACACACACACACACACACACACACACACACGGATACTCATGTACATACACACGCAAGCACACACACACACTCACTCACTCACTCACTCACTCACTCACTCACTCACTCACTCACTCACTCACTCACTCACTCACTCACTCACTCACTCACTCACTCACTCCCACACCTTTTAGTTCACACACACATAGATACATACACACACACACACACACACACACACACACCTTTTTTTTACTGATTTAGCCAACAAGCGTTCTCCAGAATCACTGACTCCAACTTTTAACTGTAACTTGACTTTAGGCCACATAATAATAACAACAGTTTGTAGTCTATTCTGATCAGTACACTCACTGTGTCTCTCGTCTCTTCAGATCGCCTCAGAGTTCGGGTGGACTTCCAACGGGTTCCATGTTTATCAGAATCGCAACAAGACGGACGAGATCCTGTCCCAGAACAAAACTATGACTCTGCTCAAGATCAAGTGAGTCACAGCAAAACAGCGTCGCGTATTAGTGAAGTCTAGATCATTAACTTGTACTTAACTTGTTCTTTGCCCTTTGTACTGCGTTATTTTACCGTTTGTGTTCTGTGTTGTGTCTCCTGTATGTTTAGTTAGTCTGTAACTTTGTGTTGCTGCTGATGCCTACCTGAACAGGTCTCTCTTGTAAATGAGACCCTGTGTCTCAATGAGATTTTACCTGTATAAATAAAGGTTAATAATAAATAAAAAATGTACAGTCAAATATAACTATGATTAGGCTTCATTCAGCTTGGCTCTGTAAACTGGTATGTAAACAAAGTGACCCACCGTAGCTAGCAAGATACCCATTTACAGAGACTAAGCTGTGTATTAACACTGGACATAAAGTCATGTTTTATGGATTATTGTCCTTAACCCAAAGTAACTGTTGTTTATTGTAAAAATGTGCCTTTCATTTTAAGAAGCATTTAAAACGTTTTCAATCTATATTATATTAAGTTGTAAGAATCATATTATGGAGTTCTCAGAAAAAAAACATCTTTAGCTTTAAACTAGGGCTGTCAAGCGATTACATTTTTTTTATCTAATTAATTACAGGCTCCGTGATTAAGTAATCTAAATGAATCGCATACTTTTATGACCATCATTAGTAATGTCTAGATCATTTATAGGAGAGGATTAAAATGTGTACGTGTGTTCACCTAGTCTTGTCACCTAGTCTTGTTTACTGGTCATTTGTGGAGAGTATTGTAGCTTTCTGCATTATTGCCTGTAGATCACAGCGGTAACACACCCGATTCCGAAATTGGATCAGATCGGCCCCATCCCTAGTTGCAATCATTTCCGGCCAAAACGGTTATTTTAAAAAGGGCAAAATGTATTCCCTTCAAAGCTTACAATACGAGACTTGAGTGTAGAATTATCTTTCAAAGAAGCATTGACAAAACGCTGTACCAACCAACGCACCCTGAAAAATATGTTTAGATTTGAGGGGACCCAGTAAAAGTCACTGTTATTCTGACTAAGCAGCTCTTAACACATCATTTGTCTTGCCCCCTCCAAGTTGTATGAATCGTATTATGCTGTTCTCAGAAAGAAATACGGGTGTAAATGTGAGTTAATCCAATAAAAGTCACTTAAAAACATCCAAATGATACATTTAAATATAATATTTGTTCCCTCTCCACATAGGCATGTCATTCCCCTCTCTACAATCTGTCTAATAAAGCAATAAAATGCCCCAAAAATAATCTTTAAAACATACAATTTGCCCCCTCCCACCATAGGCACGGGGACATGCTGTATAATATGTGTCCCCTCTCCTCATATGTCATAGGCATGTCATTCCCCTCTCTACACACTGTCTAATAAAGCAATAAAATGCCCAAAATTCATCTTTTAAAACACATCATTTGTCTTGCCCCCTCCATAGGCACGGGGACATGCTGTACGTGTTCCCTTCAGGTTCGTCCTCTGGTGAAGGGATGGACACAGCGACGCCCCATTCCTCCTCCTCTCAGCCGTCTGTTTCTTCCTCTACGTCTTTCTCCTCCTCCTCCTCCTCCTCCTCTTCCTCCGTCATCCCTCGTTCATTCTCAGCGCCCACCACGATTCAGGAAGACGAGATCGACCAGGTTCTCACCAAGCAAGACGGAAAGATCTACAGGAACAAAGACCCACAGCTGTAAGCGGGAATGTGTTTTGTTTTGTTTTTGTTTTGTCCTTGTTTTTCTGTTTATAATATAGTATCGCTTGAAAATGAGTTTTTTAATTTGTGGGCAACTGTGTCTCCGGTGGTAGAGCGTGTCGGCCGATGATCAAAGGGTTGGAGGTTCGATCCCCGCCCTGCCACCTGTGTCATGGTTATTGTGTTCTAGGGCAAGACACTTCACCCACCTTGCCTCGTGTGAATGTCGATAGTAAGCCTGCTGCTATCGGTGTGTGTGAATGTGTGTGGGAATCGTAACGTGTAAATGGTAACAGGTCTTCCTTGAAAAAGAGTCTCCGGTCTCAATGGAATTTACCTGTAGAAATAAAGGTTAAAGATTTTTTTTATTTTAATTTTTTTAAATAAATTAACTACCTTTTTAGAATTAGCCTTTTTTACATTACATAGGAGCGAGACGCTGAGGCCACCATGTTTCTACAGTAGCTCAGAACGGACAAACTTAACGGCCTTAGACGTTTTTATATCTAGTGGGCGTCCTGGGGAAATGCACCTGTTGGAAGACCAAGAAGAAGAAGTACTATAGAATAAATAACTAAATACATCTTCACCTCATCACTTGATATTGTGGAAAGACTTGAGGCAGTGGTGGATGATGCCATCTTTAGTAACTAAAGCTTTTTGTCCTTGAAGGCCACCATAGCTTCTGTAAATTCTCCCAAAGGATGCCACTAAATATGCCAATACATTTTACAATATTACCCATTGCACACAGGGATAGGCTTCTCAAATCGCGTTTCTGCGCCACACTGAAATCTGCGACCAATACAGATATGTGAACATAGAGCATGCACGCGTGAACCGAAAATCGGACTGGGTGTGCGACCAGACCAAATGCAGTAATAAAAACTATATAAAAATGTCTTTCTTTGCACTGATGGTCTCGTTTGCTGTTAAAGGTAATTTATGATTATGAGAGGAAACATGAGGCTGTTTAAAAGATATTTAAATGTTACTCGGAGCTGCTTTAAATACACATTTCAAAAACCTAACGATGCTTTTTCTGGTTACAGATGTCGCCATAGTGCCCTTGGAAAATGTGTGCACTGTGTACCATTAGAGGTAAGAGAATGTCCTCTTGTTTATAACCTCAACACTCACAGCCTGTAAACAATAGCACTATTATTTTTATTATTTTATTTTACTTAAATATATATTTTTTATATTTTTCAGCCTTTTGACGAAGACTACCTGAACCACCTGGACCCTCCAGTGAAGCACATGTCATTCCACGCGTACCTTCGCAAGCTGACCGGAGGAGCTGACAAGTGAGACAATGTTTTTTATTTTTTTTTGTAATTCACATATTTATTAAATGTTCACAGGTGGTCACATAGATACAGGGACATCTGATACAAATTCATAATACAAAGTCATATTTCATGTTTCATGGCTTCCATATTATTGTTTTCATGGTGACATAAAAAATAAAAATAATAATAATAATAATAAATGAGAAAGAAAAAAGTAAAATAATAAGAAACATTTTGATAGATACTTCCCCCATGTGGAGATAAGAGCCAATATTTATTCTCCCTTCTTCTCCCCTCAATGTGCCATGGTCAGACCCCACAAGCAAAAACAGGCCAATGAGACGATGGTTTTTATATATATATATATATATAGTTTTGGTTTCTATTTTGTTTCATTTATTATTGTCATGCACTGACTATGAGTTGACATATAGAGTGTTTTTTTTTTTTTTTTGTTTGTTTTGTTTTGAGGGGGCAGGAAATATAAGATATTCTTCACCCTGCCTCCTTTTCCTCATGGTTTTATGGATTGTACATGTGAGAATGTTGAAATGAGTTTTGTTGGAAGACATCCATGGACGAAATAAATATAAATCAATCAATCAATCAATATATATTTTTTTTATAATACTTTATTCATGGATGTTTTCCTTTTACAACATAAACACACAACTTGAAAAGTGAACACACAAACAAAAGACCAAATAAAATAAACAACCAACATGGCGTACTCTACTGTATAGACTTTTAAGACTTTGTTTAGATCAAAGGTAAATGATGGACAAAAAATAATTATAGACAAAAATAATAGTTTTTTTATATATTTCTAGAGTGTTAATACTCCAATTAAAATGTCTGGTTAAATATGTATTATATTTTTAAGGTGGTAGTAGCCATTATAAAATGTTTGGTTGAATCCTAACACTGTTGTCTGTTCACTGATCCATTTATATAAATATTTTATTTTTATTTTTTTTATTTTTAAGATTATTTTTTGGGCATTTTCTATTAGATAGTTTTAGAGAGACAGAGATGAAATGGGGCAGAGAGGGGGAATGAAATGCAGAGAACGACCCGGGCTGGATTCTAACACTGCTGTCTGTTCATTTCAGAGGGAAGTACACAGCGTTGGAAAACATCAGCTGTAAGATCAAGTCGGGCTGCGAGGGCCATCCGCCCTGGCCCGAAGGAATCTGCACCAAGTGCCAACCCAGCGCCCTCACACTCAACAGACAGGTGTGTGTGTGTGTCTGTGTCTGTGTGTGTGTCTGTGTGTCTGTGTCTGTGTGTCTGTGTGTGTGTGTTAGCCCAGTGAGAATATACAGAGAGAAACAGATTTTTTTTTGTCAATATACGTGTATAAATTCATCAATTTTGTACGGCTACAAAACAATTGCCATCAAAAAATGCTTGAAAAAGAAGTTTGCTTGAAGTTTTCTTACAAATCTTTAGTTACAAGAGATACAAAACTTTGTGAAACGTTAATGCATGTCATAATACTGCAGCACTTTCAAATGAGGTACATTTCCTTTTTAGAAGATGTAGAAACTCACCACAATTATTACACCGTGTGTGTGTGTGTTAATTAATGTAGAAACCTCCAAAATTGCATCAAGATTGATTTCCGCCCCATGATTGAGGAAGCAAACCTTAGAGCCATGAATCCCCCTTCTATTCAATTGCTTTTTAAATGTTTTTATTTCTATTCATTCGCTTTTCTAATGTGTATTATGTATTTTAATCTTGCCCCCTGTAAAGCACTTTGAATGGGCCTTGTGTCTGAATTGGGCTATAGAAATAAACTTGCCTTGCCTTGCCTTGTGCCAACAGATAATTCCAGCTAATCTCTCTGTTGTTCCTCTTCCAGAAATATTTTCTCTCACCACAAATTTTTGCGGGGCGAATGTTGTGTAGTTATACCCAGAGTGTGCGTGTGCGTGTGTGTGTGTGTGTGTGTGTATACCATCAATAGCACTAATCCCTCTGTTCCTCTCCCAGAAATATCGGCACGTGGACAACATCATGTTTGAGAACCACACCATCGCAGACCGCTTCCTGGACTTCTGGAGGAAGACGGGCAGCCAGAGGATGGGATATCTGTACGGGCGCTTCACCGAACACAAAGACATACCGCTGGGCATCAGAGCAGAGGTGGCAGCTATCTACGAGCCCCCACAGGTACAACACAGCACTAGACAGGCTCACGGCTACATGTCAAGGGAATAGTTTGAAAGTTCAGAAAAGTTAACCAAAGAATTGTGTAAATTAGGTGTGTTTCCATCGAGTTTGGGAGCAGATAAACTCCACTAGTTTGGTTCGATGGTGTTTTTTTGTGCCCCAAACTGAGCCTTCAAGGTAGCGCTGTCTGGAAGGCTCTATTCCTTACCATTACCCTAACCGCAGGCTGCCTTGAAGTCTCCGTTGGGAGGACAAAACACCAAACACCTTAGTTTGGTCTGAAGATGGCGCCATAGGCAAACAACGGCTGTAATAGAAAGTAGAATTAGTAAATGTTACAGACCGGAAACTAAACAATTCAGTGAAGTTATTGATATCCTGAGACCACGACATTATGCAGAGATTTTTTTTAAATTGTATTTCATTAAATAAAGTTTTTTTTTAAATGGGAATTTTGACATTTCCATCAACATTTTCTGATGCGACCCTTCTTAATGGCATAAAAACAGGCTGATAGAAACCCAGCTAGTGTCTGTCATAAGTCAATTTAAAGGGTCCTGTAGACTTTATTAGTTTTAACTTAACCGCGTGTGTTTTAATGTCTTTGTTTTGTCAGAATGCGACTCAGAACAGCCTGGAGCTGGTGGAGGATCCTAAAGCTGCAGCTGTGGACGAGATCGCTGCCAAACTGGGACTCACCAAGGTTAGACTGACATGGAGCCTCTCTTTAGAAAAAGTGGTTTCTTACTTGCTTTGCAGTCAGCAAATATGGAATATTTGTTGCCGAAAATGAGTGAAAATCTCCTCATGATCAGCTACCGTGTGAACTGGGAAAAAAAATCCATTGTTAATACACAGCCTAGCCTCTGTAAACGGGCCTGTCGCTAGCTACAGCAGGCCTGTTTGTTTACATACCAGTTTACAGAGCCTAGGCTGTGTATTAACCGGTTTAATCAACAAATGTTTTAATTTTTTTTTTAAACATTTTTTCTCTGGTTTCCAGGTGGGCTGGATCTTCACTGACCTTCTCTCTGAGGACACGAGGACAGGAACCGTCCGCTACACAAGAAACTATGTGAGAACACACACGGACGCACGGACACACACTCTTGCTCTCACACCACAAACACACACACTCTCTCGCTCACTCACTACCTCACTCACTCAAACACACACTGTCTCGATTTCTCTCACACACACACACACACACTCTCACTCACTCACTCACTCACTCACTCACTCACTCACTCACTCACTCACTCACTCACTCACTCACTCACTCAAATTCAAATTGGCTTTATTGGCATGAAAGTTACAGTTTTGTACAATATTGCCAAAGCACATCATCAAATTAATAAGTAAAAATATTCAACACATAACAACATAACATACAGATGATTATACCACTCACTCTCTCTCTCTCGCTCATTCTCTCTCACACACACACACACACACACTGTCTTTCTTTAGCTCGCTCTTTCCCACACACACACTCTTCTCTCTCACTCACTCAACCCCCCCCCTCCCCCCCCATACACACACACACCCCTCTCTACCTGTCTCATCCCTGTCTTCCCTCCTGCTTTAGGACTCTCACTACCTGAGTGCAGAGGAATGCATCACAGCCGGACACTTCCAGAACCTTTACTCCAACCCCTGCAGACTCTCCAGAGACGGACACTTTGGATCCAAGTTTGTGACTGTGGTGGCAACAGGTACGATTCTCTTCACTGAAAATAATCTCTATAAATAATACATACTGATATCAAAATCAAAACTCCTGCCTAAACTAGGGCTGGCCCGAATACCATTTTTCAGGCTTCGAATATTCGTTGGTTTTTCCGAGCGAATATTCGAATATTCGTTCCAGAAAAACACACCATCAAAAACAACATAAAAAAAATAAAAATAAAAAATATTAAATTTTTTTTTTTTTAATTTTTTTTTTTTAAAACGTTAATAATCCCTATATACTCCCTGGAACCGATTTTGACAGTATCTGCATATTTTGTTGAAGATTTACGCGCTCGGAGGTGAAGTAATGGATGCGCTATGACACTTAGTGATTAAGTGACTACTACTACTACAATATTACTAACTTTTATATCCAAATATAAAATTATTTGATGACATTATATTGCAGTACTAGCTTCTTGCAAAAAAAAAAATATAAAAAAATATAAAAAAAAAAAAAAAAAAAAAAAAAAACACAAA
>NC_137224.1:761458-764510 GCF_949987685.1 Ammodytes marinus | reverse complement strand
AAAATACATTTTGAGGAATGCTCCACACTGTTATTTAATGAAGCTTCTTTATTTCTTCTTTAATTTCTTCATTTTTTTTTATCTGATTGTAGCGAGAATTTTGAATTTTAATTTTTCAGTGTGAATTCTACTCAGTCAGGTGTTATATCCGGTCTCGGTCTCTTTGACAAAGTTCCCCAGTTCCCTTTTTAAAAGTACAATCATCAGTCAAAGCTCAGACTTGAAGACCTTTAAATAGCTCCAGAGTGTTTTCCACTGAATTAGAGTGTTTATTTTCACCATTGAATTACTTTAAAAATGCGTCCCAAGATTTGAGAAGTCGTCCCACAAAGCTCGACGGTGTTTTGTGCCCCAAACGGAGCCTTCAAGGCAGCACTGCATTGAAGGCCCTATCTCCTAACCTTAAAGGAATACTTCACCCATACAGAACCGGTGTTATATCATTCTAAAATCGCGATAATAATATAATATATGAGATTTTTCTTCCCTTGGCCCAGCTGTCCTGTTAATCCTAACTCGCTGTCTAACTGTACTTTTTCCCCATGAAAATGTAGGGTTAGACAGTGAGACCATAAAACACTCTTTCTGCCTTTTCTCAGGCTAGGATGAACCAATTTCTAAAAATGTTTGCACATTTATATACTAAATAGGATCTCAGAGTTCAATACACCTTCATATTTCCACCAGGTGAAGTAGGTAGTTAACCAGCGCTGCCTTGGAAGGCTCCTTTGGGGGCACAAAACACCAAAAACCTCCCCCCCCCCCCCCCAAACTCTAGTAACTTCTGCACTGATGTCCCAACCAACTCAAAATGGTTCCTTGAAGATTTTTCCTGGTTTGTTTGAGTTGTAGCGATTGGATTTGAACTTGAGAAGCCGAAATATGTTGCTCAATCTATTCTATCAGCTGCTCTGTCGAAATGGTAGCTGTCTGCATTTGATTTTTGAGTTTTTAGGCTAAAATTAAAATGCTTCAATTGTAAGGAAAAATGCCTACAATTGAGCCAACTGATTATATTTTGTCGGGATAACTTTATCATATCAACAAGCAAAAAACCAAGTCGGTCAACATGTTGATTCAAACATTAAACAGTGTTGAAAATTTCTGAACAAAAATATAAGTTAGCACAATTTATTTCTTAGGATTCATAGTATGTAGAACTGAAAACGTGAAGTTACATTAACATATGAATGATAAGTTATCTCAACATAAAGATAATGAGTTGGCTCAAATGTAGACAGTTTACCTTCAAACTTAAAGGGCCGGTTTCACAGACATGGATTAAGCCTAGTTCTGGACTAAATTGTACTTTCAATGGACAATCTCCATTCAAAACTCCATTTAGTCCAGGACTAGGCTTAATCCATGTCTGTGAAACCGGCCCAAAGAGTTTTTTTTTTTTTTTTTTTTATGCTTTATTGATAGTGTAGAGACAGAGTTGAAATGGGGCAGAGAGGGGAGTGACATGCAGAGAACGACCGCGGGCTGGAATCGAACCCGGGTCCGCTGCTGGCCGAGGCCCATGGGGGGGGGGACGCCCTACCAACTGAGCTAAGGGCGCCCCAAACTTAAAGAGTTTTAATGTTAGCCTCAAAAGTCAAAAATCTAGTGCAAGACAGTGGCGTGGAAAATGTGGCTATTCCTACTTTTTTTCATTTTACAGTGTGTATGTTGTCACCCCTCCATCTCCATAGCTACTGACTGGCTCTGTTTTAGCCGTGAGGTGCTTCTAAAACACAACTTGGTGCTCCACACTTTCCCCCTCTCTTAGACTATTTCTTCTTTTTGATTTCTTGCCCGAAAGAGTAAGACCAAAACTAACAGAAGATATTACAAGTTAATGTATCAGGACTAAATGGAGAGAGACACACACACACACACACACAGGAACATACACACACACACACACAGGAACACACACCTCAATATTTCCAGTTATACAAACCTTAAGGAGTTAGCTACTGGAGCACACAAGCAACAAACACACATACATACACACACCATTTGGATCATAGCCAATATTTTTAAACTCCATTTCGTGGCCTTCAAAGACTTTTAAGTGTCGGCACGCGTAGAGAAAATATATATCTCCGGAAAAAATTAAGAGACCAGTCTGGACTTTTTCTTAAATCTTGATCTCTACATTACTTATTGAAAATACTCTTGATGACCAATTTTTTGGGGTGGAATTTGGTAGAAATGTTGTCAGCAGTTTATAGTATAAAACCAAAATGTTCATTCTACTCAAACATATGCCTATCGACAGTAAAACGAGAGACACTGAACATTAGGAGTGGTCTCTTAATTTTTTTTTTTTCCAGAGTTGTATATCTAAAGTTTGGCTGGTCTCACCTCATGTACTGTATGTGCTGTTCATCAGTGGGCAGGATGAATGGGAAAACAGTGTTAACAAATACTAATAATAAATAATTTGGCGATTTTGAAGATAATTTATTCTCTGGACTTTACAGGGAAAAAAACAAACCCTGAGATGCTTTGGTTGCAGCTGATCACTTTACTCTATGTATGTGGAGCTGGACATATAAATGAATCGGTCTCACTCTGTCTACACCACAGCACAATGGAGTTTTGTTTCGATTAGTTTGTTCTGGTGCTAAGATAAAATAAATTGAAATGTGAAATTTCAGAAAGCAACTATTCAAAGTCGGCCTCTAAAGCCGACTGAAGTCCAAAACTTGTGACATCATTTCACTTGTTTCTGGTTTGTAACTCAGCATCAATGTCACTGTGACTCGCTCCACCCAAAACCCCTCGTAACATTTCTAATTTACACACATTTAGCATAATCCAAACCCTGTGTGTGTGTGTGTGTGTGTGTGTGAGAGAGTGTGTGTGAGTGCGTGTCTTGCACAATCCAAACACATTGATATTATCCATACACCAGATGTAGATAACGTCACATTTAATGATTTTCCATGTCTCGCTCAAATAAAATTGCAGAATTCAACTGATAATTTAAAACAGAATTTTTTTTTTTTTTTAAACTTTACGACGCAAAATCAAACCCATATTGACACCTTTAGTCCACAAC
>NC_137224.1:701458-756458 GCF_949987685.1 Ammodytes marinus | reverse complement strand
CTTGTCCGAAATAAAAAACTTTTTCTTATTTTTCATCAATTCAATTCATTTTCAATAAATATTAAATTGGATGTAGAACTGAGACCCATAAACGTAAACCTTCTCTGTTCTACCCACACACAGCAGAGCGCGTGAACCCCAGAGGATGTTCTAACCTCACTCTGGTTCTAGACAACTGGAAATACGCCATCATGACTCAGGTGAAAGATCTGCTGGTGCACGACCACAACACGGTGCTGCCAGACTACGGACGGTGAGGACGCACACTATCCCTGCGTTCCAAATCACATACTCTTTCTTTTTACTACACTACATACTAAAGTACAGAAGAGTTTTAGTCTTTTTACTACACTACATACTAAAGTACAGAAGAGTTTTAGTCTTTTTACTACACTACATACTAAAGTACAGAAGAGTTTTAGGGCCACAGGAGAGAAAAGAAAATCAGATAAGGAAGATTTGTTTTTCATTATGTCGAGAAATGTCAAGAACAAAGACAAATACTCCAAAATGCTATTGGAGTTAGTGGGGCATTTATGTATTTTCAACATACTACAGTTGACCTGCATGAATTGGGACATCCTAAATCTTTTTCTGGCATACCAAATAGTAGGGAAGTATGGGGATTGGAACGCAGGGTGTATTTAAAGGATACCTACTATGCAAAATTAACTTTTTATATTTTTTCAACATTGATACTATATGGGTCCCCGGTGAGATTAGTTGGATATTGTATATATTTTAAAGGGCACTTATTAGGGCAAAATGTTACTTTTTCATGGGTTTTCAACATTAATATGGGTTCCCTGTTGTGGTAAGAGAAAAAACAACTGTCTCTTTTTTCTATGAACATTTGTGTTCAAGTGTACAGTCAGATGTCTGTCTCCCCTAATGATGTCATAAAATATCAAAGTGGAGATTTAGCAATGGCACTACTGGACAATACGAAACATAAACACTACCACTACTGAATGGCCTTGTGTCCGAAATGTGCTTTAGAAATAAACTTGCCTTGCCTTGCCTTGCCTTGCCTTGCCTTGCCTTGCCTTGCCTTGCCTTGCCTTGCCTTGCCTTGCCTTGCCTTGCCTTGCCTTGCCTTGCCTTGCCTTGCCTTGCCTTGCCTTGCCTTGCCTTGCCTTGCCTTGCCTTGCCTTGCCTTGCCTTGCCTACCACTTCTGTCCAAAGTAGGCGCTAGAATCAACGAAAACTTTAACAAAAGTCACGTAATTCTTTAACTTGATTCAGACTCTCTTATATGTTCCATCCCTCCAGTATCCAGCCATTGTCTGGCCTCACGTAGATGCATCGACAGTGTTGTTGTAATTACTCAGAATACTTCATGGGGGGCGACAGAAGTTACGCACTGTAGTTTAATTTCTACTCATTTGCTTTTTAAATGTTTTATCATATTTTACATTTACTTTTCTAATGTTTATTCTAAATCTTGATGAATGTTATGCCCCTGTAAAGCACTGTGAATGGCCTTGTGTCTGAGTTGTGCTATAGAAATATAGAAATGAACTTGCCTTGCCTTAAAGGTGCAGTGTGTAATATGACATCATCAAGAAAGTTCTACAAAGTTCTAGAATGCAACGCTCCCTGGGTAACCCCACCCCTTTAGAATAATAACAGAAGCTACAGTGGCCTTCAAGGACAAGAACAATTCAAAATTTTAAACAATGCACCTGATGACATTCCAACTATGACACTTTCAAGATGGCGGCACTAGGCCTTGGTCCAAAATATGCAGAAATATGGACATATATGAGACCCTTTCTAAGGGAAAAAATAATAATAAAAAAGAAAATTTCAGCTATTATGCACTAAATTAAATGTACTTTTGAATATTATAATTACTTCCTACAAAATCTGCTAGGAAATAAAACCCAAAATTCTACACACTGCAGGTTTAAACAATGTCATGTGTCCTTCTCTTCAGTATCCAGCCTCTGTCTGACGCCCTTGGAGATCTCTACAGAGAGTTTAACGGTCTCAAACAGCGTCTGGCTGAGCTGACGGGGCAGTTTGATGGAGTGGAGTCCTTTGTGGACAGCGTGAGATCGGGTAGAAAGAAGCTGGCAGCACCCAGAGGCACCGCACACAGACACCCAGGGACCCTCCATAGAGACAGGGGCACAGCGGCCGCTCACAGCCCCAACACGGGAGGCCGACCCCAGGCTAGGAGAACCAGGGTGGTGGTGAGGAAGATCCAGAGACCTTAAAGCTGGGGTGGAGGATTTGGGGAGAAAATGGCAGTTGGGATATAGATTTCGAATCCAAATACCTCAACCGCTCCACTTGTTCTCTTTGGTCCCTCCCCTATGGTCCCTCCCTGACACGCTCTACTACACCAACAAAGTCAGTGCCAAAGTGAATGGACAGTCCCAACAGCCAATAAGAACAGAGAATCGGAGCCTCGCTCTGATTGGTCAAAGTGTACAGCTCATGTTAACGTTGACCAATCAGAAATCACATACCCCAGGTTTAATAGAGGAATACTTTACCCATACGGAACCGGCGTTCTATCATTGATTTTGTAAAACGTAGCAATATGAAGCCTGATCCCGGGAAAGTTATACTGTATACCGGGGTATAATTTGGGGAAGGTTTAAGGTATAATTAACTGGATACTACCACCCAACCCTACTACAGACACAGGAGAAGTTCAAATGTGCTATTACAAATATGTTGTAAACACGATTTACAAAACTAGCACTATAAACTAAACAACATGGCTTTATAAAGGAATGTATGTGTTTGTTTGCGTGTGTATGCAATAAAATATATATTAATATAAATAAAATAAATGTACATTATGATGGAATATGGATTGTTATTGAAGTCTTCCGATCTGTTCTTTAATAATTGTTTTTCTGCTGAAGACGGTGTATTATAATACTTTTTTTTTAATGGACGGCTAAGGCCTCTAAAATGTCTTTCTGTAGCTAAGGTTTTACATTTTTGAAGACCTGCCTTCAACTTGCCAATGTTCGTTATTTATTCATTCATATTTTTCTTACTTGACCTGCGTATAAGGTTAGACTACACATGTATTTCCTCTTAATAAAAACCTACTGCCATCGATTTGTGTGTGTGTGTGTGTGTGTGTGTGCGTGCGTGCGTGCGTGTGCGCGTGTGCGTGTGTGTGTGTGTGTGAATGGATGAATGTGGTAAGAAATGTAAAGCGCTTTGGAGCTGAGAAAAGTCCATTTGCCATTTTAATGTAATTGGATCAACACTATTAATAAACAGTTATATTTTACTTCACCACGAGATGGCGCCACCGCACTAGAAATATGTGTATCCTGCCATGATGGATGGAAGTGTGCTTTGGTTTTTTTCTGGTGTTCGAGTCCATTGACTTGAGCGAACATGAATAAATCGTGAGTAATAGTTTGGGGATTAATCAGTTTCTTTGTGACGCTGCAGTTAAAGTTACAGTTTATCTGACTGTTAGTATAATAGGATCTGCTCAGTTTATACCTGTGGACGTTTTATTAAATTCAATAAATTTATCTGGTTAGTTATGGAAAACAACTCCGTAAATACTCGTTTTCATGTAAAATAGTTAGCAGCAGCATTCACACAATATCCCTCTAGTTATCACGATGAATTTATGATTGTTATATTGATATGATACATAGTAAAAGACTAATGATAATGATTTGAATATGCCATGTACTTTGATGTTTTGGAAGCTTTGTTCCCTCAATATATATTGTTTTACAAGTAGCAACTTTCACAAGGTAAGGTTAGGTATGTATACCTTATGTGCACAATGTGGAAAATGTTTATTCTACTTCATAAGAATCAAGAATATAGGCCACAAAAACTGAACAGCATTAAACAAAACAAAAAAAGAATACTTGGATACACAAATGCTTGCTTTTACCACCACTGGAATAATAGTGTATGAAACACTCAGGTCATAAATCTGAATAAATTGCTTTTTCAAGTCTGTTTATAGTAAGTTTCCAAACTGCCTGTATTGAAACTGAAAACTACTGACCTGCACCTGAACGCAGCATAAGTTTCTTGTTTGTGGATAATCGGGGAGAAATGAAACTGAAAGGATAATGCTTTAAACTTAAGGGACCGTCAAGAAATTACTCCATAGAATCAACACGCAAAACATATTTAAACCGGTTTATTATGTGACATTGACCGTGTTTATATCCCCAGTGTTATCCTACCAATACACACAGTCATTTTACATAGGTAACTTGTGGCCACTTTAAGACATAAAAGCCATATTTAATGCGGTAAATTAATTTGTTGACGATCCCTTGTTTTTTCGTGTAGCGTCAAGTCTTTTTCACATTTCCTTGTATCAGTAGTTTACAGTTTGACACTCCGGCAGCAGCTCGTGTCAACTGATCAGCTGTTGAAGGTAAGAAAACAAGACATTGTAGGCCTACTTCTAATGTGGTTAAACTTAAATGCCTTGCTTCACTTGTAGGGACCAACTAGCCTACAGTGTGTTTTACACTAGGCCTTACAGATTAAATCAGTATTTCAAATGTGTTTTACTTTTTGGTATTGCCAGTTGGCTTAATTACTTTTTTTTGTGCTACTTAGTAAAAAACCTTTCAAATAAGATCTGTTAAATCAACTTAAATAAGTGCCTGTCAACTTTTTATTGTGTTTTTTTATCAGATATTGACGAAATATTCAAACTTTAGTGAACGTAGCATTAACATTCTAAAAGGCTACTTATAGGCCTACAAGTTTACAAGATTGTCTAGGCTATATAGACCATGCAGGTGACTATGCATGACTGTTCTGATGTATGGCACAGTATTACATTTTTATTAATTGATCAAGTTAATCAAATGAAACAAGCATTTTGAAGACGTCACAATTCACTTTTTATTATCTTCTCATGTTCTACCGAGTAAAAGATTCAGTGATTACTTGAAAAACTAGTTTTAAAAAGATTTGAACTGATAATGAAAATATTTGCTAGCTGCAGCCCTAGTGGTGATATTGTATCACACTAATCATAATGTTATGAAGTAATTTATGATTGAACAAAGTATCTAGGGAGGATCAATAAATGCACTTAGCTTTTCTCGTTTTGCCACTCCCAAACTGCGTAAAGTGTGCATAATGCAACCAACTAAACTTGAATAGTAAGTCTCATATTTATATTTTCAGAGACCGACAGAGAGAGACACACAGACCGAGAGAGAAAGAAAGAGAGAGACACAGAGAGAGAGAGAGACACACACAGACACACACAGACGAAGAGAGAGAGACACAGAGACACAGACACAGACACACACACACACACACACACACACAGACACACAGACACACACACACAGACAGACAGACAGACAGACAGACAGACAGACAGACAGACAGACAGACAGACAGACAGACAGACAGACAGACAGACAGACAGACAGACAGACAGACAGACAGACAGACAGACAGAGACTCCCCTTGACATGGAGCAGGGAGCAGCTAACCCGCCCAGCACCTCAGCCTCCCAGGACAGAAGCCAGAAGAAGGAAGAATCTCCAACCAAAAGACCCTGGAAGAAGAAAAAGGTACAAACACTCAAATTACTCATAAGTACGGAAGCCCTAAATGGACACTCCCATAATCCCACATACTGTATATTGAAATAATTATTTAATTTATAATCTTGAGATAACGGCATATATTAATATTTATGTTGTTTATATATTTTTCTATTATTTTATCCCCTTATCAAAACATTTATCACAATTTGTTGCCACTCATTTCTTATAATATAATTTGCTGTTATATCGTGTTCAGGAGATAAATAATTGTAATCATGGAATAAAGGAAATATAGGAAATATAAGGAGCTTTACCTTCTTTAATGCATTGTCTACCACCACTGTTAATACCCATAATCCCACATACTGTATATTTATATAATGAATTCACTTTTATGATCTTGAGATAACGGCATATATTAATATTATAAGTAATGAGTGGAAGCAAGCTTTGTTATCTGGTGATCACAGGATAAAGGAACAGAAAAAAAAATTAAAAGAAAAAAAGAAATAGCCTATATATATACACACATATGTAGGCTATATACTGTATATGGGCTTGTCTGTTTAGGGCCTTTTTTTAAACATTACAATTTAAAAAAAACGTTTTTGTACATAAGAACAAAATTCAAGGTTTAAGACAAAAACCCGCCTCACAAATGCAATATTTTTAAGAATGCATTAAGGGATTTTTGTGAAATTTTGCACAAATTTACACTTGGACTAGATGGTGAACTGAATATATTCTGGAGGTCAAAGGTTACTGTGACCTTACATTCAGTCATTTCTTCTTTAAAAGCTTTGCCTACCACCACTGTATCATTTCACCATTCGTCAATTGTATGGATGGAGGCATATAATCGCCAAGCTTAAAGAGGCACTGTGTAACATTTTAAGTAATGTATTAGCTAAAATCAATATCCTCATTCATAAATATGTCCTCATTGCTGTAAAATCTCCTCTGTCAATAATCTGAATTATCCTCCTGAGCAGAGAATTACAAATATTAATATTACATGTTCTACATTGAGAGGGTAAGTCTTATGGAGGAATCCATGTTTTTGGAATGTCATCAGGTGCATTGTTTAAAATTTAGAATTGTTCTTGTCCTTGAAGGCCACTGTAGCTTCTGTTATTATTCAAAAGGGTTGGGGTTACCCAGGGAGTGTTGCATTCTAGAACTTTGTAGAACTTTCTTGATGATGTCATATTACACACTGCACCTTTAAGTTATAGTTTATATCTGTCTAATTTTAACACGTTTGAAATAAATAAACAAACAAACAACATTTTATTTTTGTATTCCAGTCACAGGGAGGAGGAAGTCCCAGCAGGAAAGTTCAAGACAAAGAAAAGGGACGAAAAAAGAGAAATCGAAAACATAAAAAGAGCAAGTCTGATGTAGAGGGAGATGAAGAAGATGTAGACAGTAAAACCAACGAAGAAGAAGAAGAAGAATCCAAGATGGAGGTCGTGGAGTCAAGCAGCCAAACTCAGCACAACACGTCTACTACAGACAAACAATGTGTAGAAGAAGAACGTGACTTGAAAACTGTGGAGCAAATCAGGGATGAAAATCTCCACAAGAATGCCAAGATAACGGAAGCTCAGACCCAAACAAGTCAACTTGAAGGCTCAAATACATTACCGGAAAGTCAACACAGTGCCTCTACAGACACACAAAATGTAGAAAAAGACAACTTACAACATGTGGGAAGAAATAGCGGAGAACAATCCCACGAAAACGCCAAAATGGTGCAAGCGCAGACCCAAACAAGTCAACTTAAAGGCACAAATACATTCCCACAAACTCAGCACAGTGCTTCTACAGACACAGACAATATGGAAACTTTGGAAAAAAACAGCGGAGAAGAATCCCACGAAAATGCCAAAATGGTCCAAGCTCAAACACAAACAAGTCAACTTAAAGGGACAAACAAATACACGCAAACTCTAATAGTTCTTCAGAGCAACCAGGAAACTCAGACCGACTTTGACGCTGCGAAACGAGACGATAAAAACGAAGAAAAGACAAAAAAAAATAATGACAACATCAATGCTAACGTCGCGGCTAATAAGTCACAGCTACAGCAAGACAATCTCACACCTGATTCTGGACCTAAATCACAAGATGGCGGCGCAGATAAGCAGAATGTAAACAAAGCAAAGTCAGATTCATCCAAGGAGAAAATGCCAGTGAAAGATTCAGAGTCTACAGTAGAGAATACACCTGCAAAGACCTCAAGTGAAGCTGAGAAAGATGCCAAAGCAACGTCCTACTCCAAAGTGGTGACTGTAGAGGGAGGGAGTGACAGACAGACCAGTAGTGGAGCCGATAAAGCAACAGAGAAAAACACTGCAACATCACAAAGCTCAAGGTAAGAGTTAAGTTGAAGGGAAAGGCTACATCTTCATACTGTGAAGTGTTTACAATAGGATTTAGATATTTAATTGTATTCAGCATTATACGCATGACTCTTCTAACATGACAATACTGTATGTCTAAAGATTATTATCAGTCAATTGCATCAATGCAAATACACCAAGAGTCATTTTTGTTTATTAAAGGTGCTCCGAAAAACTTTCAGTTTGTGTTAATTCTAGCGCCCTCTTTGAAAAAAAGCGGTAGGGTTTTTGCCACGCCAGTTGTAGTTCCTGGGTGAGCGTATACCCATGTCAAAGAAATTAAGAAAAACTATAAAAAAATAGCATTCTTTGCACTAATGGTCTTGTTTGCTGTGATATGTGATTTATGATCATGGGAGGAAAAATTTTACTGTTTCAGAAATATTTAGAAGTTCTTCGTAGCATCTTTAAAGTAAATAAAAAAAGTAATGTCACGACAAATCTCACAAATCAATCAATCAATCTTACAGCTGGTCAATCCTGCAGTAACATGAACATAGGTGAAACACTGCTGTGGTTAAACTTGTGACTGTAATCATGTATTTCTCTGTCTCCCTACAGAGACCGCAGCCCTGTACGAGCTCCACCCGCTGCTCCCATGTTCACCTTCCACGTCTACGCCGTGCTCGACAAGAAGTTCAAATTCAATCAAGACCTTGACACACTCGCATTGTACTATGGAGAACAGAGCTTCCCCCTTAAACTGACACATTTTGTGTGAGTATTCAATATGTTTTTCACTTTAATATTACATGCTGTCAGTAGAGATGATTCGATCCACTGTTTTTCAGTTCTGATCCGATTCCGATATCTGGGTTTTGGATATCGGCTGAGATATACCCATACTACTACCCATGCTCATATGATTTAATTTATTTTTATATATGTTTTTATTGGTGGTGATATTATTTGTAAGTTTGTACAGGTTTGGTATCACTCACTGACTGCAAATTATTTGGTTCCAAGTGTCTAACGCACGTCCACTAGCCGACAGAGCAAGCTTCATTTAGTGCTTCTTTGCTTTTGTCTTCACTATGGTAATCCATGAACTTCCTGGTTGCTTTGACAGACACATTTTCCTTGATATATTCAGTATCACTGCCATGACTATGTTTAGAATGTCCTACACTGCTGAAGTCCCTCATATAAAATATAGAATTCCTACAGTTTCACTCATATTTTCAGAATTCAGTGATAATTTAATCTACACAAATGTTCTATGTTTTCTGTTCAGGGGACTAAAGGGAGGCTATCTGGTGGAAGCAAACTTTTCCATTGAAGAAAGCAAACTGACAAGAGGCAACAGCTTGACCTATTGGTACGGTGTGAAGCAACGACATAAAGAGATTTCAGGAATTGCTGAAAGACGTGTTCAAATTCCATCCAACTCAAACATCAAAGGTAAGACAAACCATTTATCTTCAGCATGTCAACTCATTACTGTACGTTTGCGACATGTCCACACCTACACGGGCATTGCCGTAACGGTAGCTTTTTCTACAAGCTTTTCCTTTTAACCACATGCAAACATCACAACCAGACACTAAAACAAGACATCACAGTACCCGCCCAGATATCTTTTCTCAACGTCAGATTGGGCCGTTTGTTTACATGTTACTTGGGTGACACTTTTCGTGTGGACTGAAAGATTTTCAAATCCGTGCTTGTGGGGATATTCTTATAAACGAAAGAGGAAAACATTTTTTTTAACATAAATATCTGTGTATGTGTGGATATCACCCGAGTCCTTATGTTGCTGCCTTTTCTTCTTCCAGAGCTGCACCTTTATGAAGGCTTCATTGGTCGTGATGATCACGGTTTCTGGCAATCTGGCCTTCAGATGTTCGGCTGGAAAAAACAAATAGGTGTGGAGATATCTGATGCCTGGCAGGCCTCAGCCAGAGATCTGCTCAACAGAATCTTCCAGAAATGGACCCCATCAGATAAGCAGAGCATTCACAGCCTCTGTGACAACTTGCAGTATTTTATGTGGAGTTTCGGTTCTGCACATGAACGTTTGAAATTCCCGGACAATTCCAAACCTCCCATGGTCAAGGTTAGTGCAACGAAAAGACGAGAATTTAAATAATTAATTATCCGTTACGTCAGTGGTTCTTTAACTGTGGCACGAATACCACCAGTGGTATGTAAGCTCCCTTTTGTGGTACGCAGAGGATGTGCGATAAATGTGATAGAAAGCATGATTTTTATTTTAATGTCGGTCATTTTAGTGGTACTTGGAAAGCTGATCTATTTTGGGGTGTAAATGTTGTAAAAAGTTTGAGAACCACTGCTTTCTGTCCAATATTCTACCTTGAACACAACATTCTTCTTTATTTACAGACATCCGAGCTGATCTCAGAGACGTTGGTTCAGATCTTAAAAGGAGAATCAAAGGAGAAACTCCCAGGTGGATGGAAGGGCACCAGTCCTGTGATTCAGGGCCTGTCTGTTTTCCTGATCACCAACAGCTTAAAACTCAACCTGGGATTGACCGGCTGGGTTCAGCTGTGTCTCCTGGTGTCTTCAGAGGCCGCCATGGAAGAGAAAAACATTGATGGGTTGCTCAGTTTTTTCCCACATCCACATCCACAATTGTAAGTTTTAAAAAAATTAAAATTCCATTATTAAAACAATGACCCCGCTAACTTTTAAGAGGGATGTAAATTATATTATTTGTATTTATCTATCTTTATTTAATTTTTATGTATTTTCATACTATATTTTTTATTGTTTTGCCACAACGATGCGATTAAAGCTTGTTAAATTTAATTGAGAGAGAGAGATAAATTGTGCCTATTTAATACACAGGTCTGAATCGCATTAAATAGCACCACTATAACTGGCATTTTGAAATAGGTGGTATTTGAAATAAGGCTAATTTGCATATGAAGGGAGCATTTTGCACCAATTTTTTAAATATTCTCAAATTTACATAAATGCCCAGGTCTTCATTAGTTGTCAAAAACCACAATCATGATATTCGTGTGTAGTTGTAGATTTTTTCAGTTTTTATCTATGTAAACCAGGGGTTCTCAAACTTTTGATAGCTGAGGGCCAATTTAGGAACCCAACATTGGACCGAGGGCCGCCGAAGGAAAAAAAATTATAAAACTGAAATAATTTCAATGGCCAGCGTCTTTGCGTCTTTACAGTTTACATGTATTGGTCAGCATCCAATACTGTGTAATTAACACATTTAAAGTAATAAATGAAGGGCTAGGTCTCATTTCAACATTGGGGAACACACATTGAAAGCGGGGGTCTGGGGGTTGTCCCCCAGAAAAATTTGAGGTTCGAACACTTGATTTTGTGCATTTTGGTTAATTTTTATGCAGTAATTTGTGTCTTCTGTATTTATTTATGGTGGAAATGTTAAGGAAAAGACAACTCGCTCCCATTGACACACATCTAATGGAATATAAATCAAGGCACTGAGGCATTCTGTATTGCATTCAAATATTTATTCTACTTTATTGTTCAAAACTTTCTACACATTGAAAACGTATCACCTTTTGGAGTGTTTTTTTGTAGGACTCACTACTCATGATGCAGCAGCAGTGTTAACTATTATGACACTATACATTGGAAATAAACAGGGTGGGCTATCAGCAGTCAACTAGGCAGATAGTTCCATGGCTATCAGCAGCTAGCTAACGTTAGTTTGTTAGCTAAACTTTAGGCAAAAGAGTTAGAAACCAGATAATGTTAGCATCCATCCTTAGACACTTGACCTAATCTAATTCACCTTGAATGTGAGAAAGTGCATCGTATTGGGCTTGACAAGCTCACTATCTAACAACTTACATTGGGACCACTACACTGCCTGCTGCACTGCGGGAGGCTGACCAGCCGTCTGCAACGAGAGGCAGAGGCCAGCCGAACTTCGCAAGTTTAATAAGTGGGGAATGAATACAAACAATTAGGAGGGATATTTAAGTGTTTCGACCCCTGTACTGTTTTTACTGTTACGGGGGACGCATCCCCTCCGTGCGTTTAAAAAAAAAAAAAAAATATGATAATTTTTTTTTTTTTTTTTTTTTTAATAATTCATAATTCAATGCGGGCCGCCAGATATGCTTCGGCCCGCGGGCCGCACTTTGAGAACCACTGATGTAAACCCTAAGGTTATTGAAATCTTTTTTATCTGTATTTAACACAATTATCTCTTTCTTTTTATCTAAAGTGTATTTTTCTTTCCCCCAGTATTGTGTTGGGTCTGATGAACCACTGCATTTCCAACATGGTGTCGGAGATCGTTCTGCTCGTTCCCCTTCTCTTCAAACTCAGATTCCCGGGAGCCGGCGCTTGTAAAGTGGGTTCGTCAGTCCTTGAGGAACACTGGTCGGGACTGGAGAATGTCTTTTTCTGCAAGTTCAGGGAGAATATACAGTCCCATCCTGAAAAGAGGAGGTGAGTTTGTCTCAAAACAACTTTGAAAGTGGAGTCAGCAATTCTGGAGAATGCTTGCTGTCAAAATCCCTTTTTGTCTAAATCAGTGAATATCTTTTCACGATCCACTACCTGTCCACATCTGTGTGCGCTGAAAAAAATCCAGTGTTTATACTCAGCCTAGACTCTTGTTACATACCCTAGTGTGTGGGTTTCTGGCTGTGTTTTGTTTTCCTACAGGGGGAATGATTCTTGCTTTGTGTTCCCGGGTTCAAATCCCGGACGAGCCCCCATAATTGTTATATCCCATAAAGTGTTTAGGAGCTGGGTTTAACAAATAACTAGATGCATAAACTTTTATGTAAACAAAAGTTTACGCAAACAAAGGGGGCCCTATGAAGCTAGTAACGTGCCAGTTTATGGAGCCTAAGCTGTGTATGGTATTTTTCAGCACGCACAGTACGGACAAGTATCGGATCGTGAGGGGATATTCAGTCATTTTGACAACAAACATTCTCCAGAATCAATGACTCCACCTATAAATGTATTTTCCTTGAAATTCTGATCATATTTTGTGGTCCTAACACTTGTATTTCTCACAGGAAAATGTTGAGTTTGATCCAGACCCGTTTACCTCTGGCTAAAGAGACGCCTCTGCTGTTGATCAGTTGGTTATCTCTCGTCGCGTTTGAGGATCTTCATGAGTTTTCAGAGCTGACAGCGATCCCCGTAGAACACCTGATCCAAAGTCTGTTGTACCGACTGCAGAAATGTGGAGATTTAAACCGAGCAGAGGAGGCTGTAAAGGTAGAAACATACCGATTACACTATTTTACATTTAAAAAACATTGTTTATTCTTTAAAATCATCTTTTATTATAGTCAAAAAATTAATTATACATTTTATATTCATCTAGTACCTCAAAGTCGCTTTTGTGATAATCTTATTCATTTTCTGCTTGCAGCATATTCCAAAAACCTTGACCCACATTCTGCTAAAGGTGGACAACGAGAAGGACAGGTAATGACAACCTGGGATACTGTTCATGTCCCTCTGAAGCACCATGCTGCCCAGTGGCATGCACAGACTGTCTTGCAATTTGCACAAGGGCAAAGGGGGGCAAAAAATGACAGTTTTGTTGAATGAATTGTTTTCAAACACAACGGCAACCAGTAGTTTTACAAATTACACCCTCCTGTCCGGTGCCGGGGATCGAACCAGCAACCTTATGGTTACTGGTTGGCCCCTCTTTCCTCTATGCCATTCTACCAATCTAAGCGAATCAAATCCATACAGAAGAACAATAACATGAACCTTGGTTCGGACTTTTAGATGTGAAAAGATCATTGGGCTCCCCCGTGCATGCTACTGGTGCCCCCTAGAACTTTTGTTTTTTTATTTGCAGAATGATTGAATCTGGAAACATCTTGCTGGCCCTCATGAGCAGTATCAGTTTGGTGCAGAACACATGTAGTGTTGTTCGAATTGTCCCCTGGTACCAGTCTGCTGTGCTTTCCTACCAACTGGTCCTGAAACTGGCAGAGATTTACTATACTGAGATGTGCAAAAAGGTAAATAATCTACAGTATTTATGAAGAAAGACCTATACAGGCCTGTTTCTAAGAACAAAATGTATCATACATCAGAAAATTAACAACATATGAACAAATTATCTTTGTAATAACCTTCAGAATAGTGCTGAGAATGATTATGGAAAGTTTAGTTGATGTAAGTGCTTTAGAAGTTGATATTTTTGGTTCAGAGTATTGAAAAAACTTGACAGGTTTTACCAAAATAAATATGAAATCAGGGAGCTTGATGGGTTGTTAAAATTGTCGTATTCAAATATTCCTTTCGTGCCTTCTAGTCCACTGAAGAAGAGTTGGAGACATTCAAGCAGAAATTCTTGGACAATCTTCTTGGCGTGCAGAAGAAAATCAGTGAGTGGAGAGATGAACTGCTGAAAAAAACCATTATGACGTCACTATCACCAACACTCTCCTACCCAAAGGAAATTGAGGTAAACAGAATATTTTCCAGTATTTATCTCACAAATCGTCATTATTAAGCCCTTTAACCAGGTGTGAAATAACACACTGTCTATTGTGTTGAATTATCAGATGTGGGATTCTATGCTGAAAGTGGAAAGCTCTCTAGAGGAAGTTTCATCCCGTTGGCGGATCAGTCTGACGAAAGACCTGAAGAAGAGGATTTCCAAGGTCAGTGATCGTTTATTGACCAGATCTGTGAAAATGAAAAAGTTACGAGAACTCAAATTTCCAAGATTTTTCCATTTTGAGGCTAAAACTAAGTCTAAAGTTTGAAGGAAAACTACCTACATTTGAGCCAAATGAAATCATTATCTTTTGTTGCGATAACTTATCAATCCTATGTAATGGAAATGTATTTTTCATACATATAAAAACATCTGTCGTCAAAATGTTGATTCAAACATTCAACTGTGTTAAAACACAGTTTATTAAGTTGGCACAACTTTTACTTTAGGAATGTTTAGTTTGTAGAACTCAAAAACTTGAAGTTTCACTTCATATGAATGATAAGTTATCTCAACAAAAGATATTTAGTTGTCTCAAATGTAGACAGTTTTCCTTCACACTTGAGAGTTTTAGTTTAAGCCTTAAAACTCAAACATCTAGAGCAGGGGTGTCAAACATACGGCCCGCGGGCCGGATCCGGCCCGCGAGATGATTTGATCAGGCCCGCGACCTGTAGAGCATAAATTTCTGAGTATGTCAAAAAAAAAAGTAAGTCTCTAGCCCATTCCTGTGAGGAGTTATGAATTTTTAAAGAAATAACCGAAATGCTCACTCCTGCCGCTAGGGGGCAGCCTAAATAAAAAAAGCACATTTTAGCAACGTGGGAAATGGTAAATGGCAATCCTGCTTCACCGCTATTAATGTTTCCTACAGTGCTTTATGGCAAAGTAAAAACCAAAAAAAAAAAAACATTTTTATTTTCAGTACATTTATTTTATTACTTTTTTATAAAAATAAAACTATTTTTATTTTTAGTGCTGAACAATTAATGTACTAGCAAGCGTGGTGTGTCTGCGGCTCTGTGTGCGCAAAACGAGCAGGAGCATGCTAGTGTAGGCCTACAAGATTTATTTCCTAATTTTCAATGCTGCTTTATTTTTATGTTTTAAATTGGGAAAAACGAATTCCAAAACAACCAATAACCTCTGTATTTAAAAATAAATCAAAACAGTAGAAGTTGCACTTTTATTTAATTGTATTTTGTCTGCATGTTTGCACAAAATGTGTCCCTGTACATATAGTAAACAAAATTGGACAACTGTAAGGTCAGTGCCTGTTGTATTTGTGTATTCAAATAAACAGTTGTTTATTTCATTAGTGCACATTGGCATCTTTGAGCAAAATACCCCCAAAATTTTTGCTGCGGCGCTACGCGCCGCACCTCCTATTCCCATGGCCGGCAGCAACCTTTACTAAGACATCTCCTGGGGGGTACAGAGATCCCTTGTGATCCGTGATAATGTAGGTTACAAATGTAGGCTGAGTGATAAAGCATATTACTGAAAAACAAAGTTAGGGATTTGGAGTTATTTTGCCATTATTTTACTAGTCCGGCCCACCTGAGATCAGAGAGGCTGTATGTGGCCCTCGAACCAAAATGAGTTTGACACCCCTGATCTAGAGCAAACCGTTGCCTTGATAATTTCAGTTTTCCCAAACTTTTAAATTTTTATATTGTGTGCAGATAATCGTATTGTTTTTATCGACATCCGAACTGTTTTGTTTGCAGGCGAGTGAGGAGGAGAAAGTTTTGCTCTGCTGCCTGGATTCATCCTCAGCAGCTATAAGGAAAAGCCACGAGGATGTGCAGACCTGCTTTGACGAGATGTGTCAGTCTGCCATCAAGGCAATCTGCCAGGTAATCAACATGCTGTATATCGACTTAAACTACTAAAACTGGGGCTTTTCAAAACTAAGTGGATATTTTGGAAAACTTTGAATTTCAGAGTTTTCAAATATCTCTTTAAATAAGACCCCATATCTAGATGTTATAAGTAGATATTTCTTAATTTTTTAATAATTAATTACACCATTTTCTTCTTCTAACAAGCACACCAATTAGTAGCAAAACCACTGCGTTCATATGATAATTGATCATATATTCATGTGTTTAGAGAGAGAAGGAGGGCGACCTGATGCGGACTCTGAGCTTTAAGGTGAAGGACTTGCCTCCGGTCGTAATGTCTGCGATCGTGGTCGAGTCCGCAGCTCGATTCAGACAAACCGCTGTTGCCCAACTGCTAGATCCACAGTCTGCCATGAACCACCTACTGACTAAAGGTAGCCTACTTCATTTAATTATTAATTTCAATATATTTTTTTAAAGAATATTTTATATATTATAGCTACCATATAATATATTGTATTTTATAATTTATTAATTTGATTTATTTTCTTAACTTTTTTTTTCTATATATATTATTATTGCAGGATGTTATAGGTTCCATTTTGCAATATTTTTCAACACATTTTTTTAACTTTAACTTTAACTTTTAGTAGAAGTGTAACCTATATCAACTGTAATTTGTGTCAGATTATGTCTAGAATTAACTGAATTAATTCATAAAATAATCATTTTCATTCAAATCCATGTTGTGCAAAATTTCTCTTTTTTTCTGTCTATTTTGCGAGTGCTGTTAAAGTTTCATAATGTCATTGTATTCTGTCAGGTGATTGGCAGTCGATCCATGTTGATGACTCTGCTGCTCAGATCGTTCACAGCTGTGTGGTTTCTCTTCAGTCCCTGGTGGATTCTCTGATTCAGGGAAACATTTCCTTTGGAGACCTGCAGACCTGCCTGAAATACAAGGAAGAGTTCAAGAGACTTCACCAGCAGTGTATGCACCTTAACCTGCACTAACATCACTTATATAAATACTACGTTAAATTTCAAGTGTAATATTTCATCTCTGAGGAATAAGTTAAATGTACAAATCATTATATTAGTTATTATTATAGTGTTACATTGCTGGTATGGTCTTATGGATATTGTACTTGTTGACCTAATATTTATACAAATAACATATTATTGATATAACAATATTTCATGTAATTTTGTTATTTCAAGTGTTTACATCTCGCATTAAATTAATTTTCATATTTATATACTTATCATTCTTATATTGATATTGTTAATTTCATATTTGTTAGGCTACATATTGTAGCATTAGTCTCATATTTTTCTACACTTATATATTTCTCCATATATTTCTACTATAAATTTGAGAAACTGTTACAAACTTAATTTACTCCATGGTATGAACAAAAGGTTTCTAATTGTGATTCTGATTTTCCTTAACATAAAACATATTAATTAATAAAATATGTGTTGTTTTTTCACAGACAAGAAAAACACCAAATCTGAGACGGTCCCAGTCAGTGCGGATTTGGTTTTGGCTCAGAGAGAGAAAGACATGGAATCTTTCATACTGCGGAAACAGCAGATGGAAACACTGATGAAGATGATAGCAAAGGTTACAGAAAGCATCACAGGTAAGTAGAACTAAGAAAATTAAGGAAGTACCCCACTGCAAACTGTCAATTAAGACATTTTTGTCTATTTTCTTTCCGTAACATGTCTTCTTCCGTACTAGTATAAATCAAAGGTCCAACATATACAGCTGGTATTTGTTTTACTGCACCTTGTTTGTTTGCATCTTTATATTTCTCCTATACAACCATCTTAAACAGACATTATCTCATCATACGTTTTCTTCAATACTCTGAACCAAAAATCCCAACTTCTAAAGCACTTACATCAACTAAACTTGCCATAATCATTCTTAGCACTATTCTGAAGGTTATTACAGAAGGATTTGTATTGTGATTTCATTTATTTAATTTTCTTCTCTTTCACTGTTCTTATTTAACCAGTTCCTGAGATGTCGACTGTTGAGCAGCAGCACAATGCAGACCTCCAAACCGTCGGCTTGAACAAACTGGTGCTCGTTCAGGCCTTTGATTCTGAGGGAAAACTGGGGAAGACTGGTTCTCCACCGGTCATCTGGTACAACATCAGTATGAACGTCCTGAAAATGGCCAGCGAAATGCACAAACTCCATCACAGCAACTTGATTCTCTCCTCCTGGGTGAAGCGGGCAGAATTTTTGGCGTCAGAAAGTGGGCCTGTTGCAGTCACCTTAATACAGATCTCTGAAAGAATCTGGAATCCGCTACTTGCCAAATTCCATCAACTCAGCGACAACATAGCAAGTGGGAACATCACTTTCAAGCAGCTCGATAAGGTTTTGGCAGATTCTGGAGACCAAGGAGATGGGAAGCTAATGAAGAAAGAGCTTATTCTAATGTCAGAGACTTTTAGTGAGTCCGGATGGGAGAAGATAAAGAACTGTGTGGAGCTAAGACATGGTCAGATTCAGGAGTACCGACAGCTACACCAGGCCGCGGCTGCAGCCAGCGCCGTGCTGAGAATCGCAGAGGAAATGAATCTTTCCGGAGACTTCACTGAAATTGACACTCTCAGCCAACTGGTAATAGTCTTCTGATCTAACAATAAATTACCTGTAACAGCAAACGAGACCACCAGTGAAAAGAATGCTATTTTAATATCATGTTCTAGTTATTATTAATGCCTTTTCTCGGGTCTGAATCCCTGCAAGCTCAGACCAAACGATTTACGAAAAGCCTGTGTTTATGAACGCTAAATCAAAGTTGACTTTGCTTCACCATGGTCATAAAACAATTATTAATCTGACAGTCACATATATTGGCCATGCATCCTGCCGTCTCTCTTTCACTTAAATATACTTTTCTTCTTTTGACAATATATTAAAAAAATCCATTATGTGTCTGGCTATTTAACAGGAAGAAGACACTTTTAAGCAGAGGGCCCTGGGCTCCCTAACTGAAGACCTGTTACGTGCCAAAGAGCAACTGTCCAAAGTCACCAGGCAGAACACGGCATGTCTGGAAGAGTTTCTATCAAGCCAAACTCTGGTCACCTGGATCAAAGAAACACTTAAAGGTAAGACGCTTGCATAGAAAATAATATGTCATTCAAATCTACTTAGATGTTTCAATTCGTAACTCAATAAATGGTAACATCTATACAAATGTTATCTATTCAAATTTTGACCCCATTATATTAGTTCTTTTAAAAAGTAATTATTAAAAGAGAAACAGAAAAAAAATAAAATATTACACACATGAAGTCATATGGAACACATTCATTGACAAAGGCATATAGAGAAAAATTGGAACCATACCATTAATCATCTATGTCTATGAGATTCAAAACAAAGTTTACCTCGGTCAGTAGGATGAGGGTTAATGTAAAGCATTATATTACATTACACTACATTACATTACATTTTATTTAGCTCGCGCTTTTATCCAAAGCGACTTCCAGTGCATTCAGCCATGAAGGTACAAACTCAGAACAACACGAATCACGTCAGTACTATAGCTTCAAATAAACCAAACTACACAGTGCCACATGAAATGGTAGGGGTAACAAGTGCTTTTTTTTAAAGTATCATCTTCCTACTCAAAGTGCAGTCTGAAGCATACATTCTCTCTCAAATTTCCTGCTAATTCTTTCTCTCCTCGACAGATATGAGTGAAGTGAAGGTGTATGTCGACCTGGCTTCTATTTCTGCTGGAGAGAATGACACAGAGATCGACCAGGTGGCCTGTTTCCATGACGCTGTGATGGGTTATGGTCCTCTGCTCTACACCCTCTCGCCTAACGCTGGGTTTGTGGATTTCATGAAGTGTGCTCGCCAGGTCTGGGAAACCCAAAACAGAGACGAGAAGCTACCTGACAAATTGGTATTTACTTCTTTCCTTTATTTGTAGCCCAAGCTATGTACATTCTGTCAAATAACTTTAATAACTTTTGTGAGCTCAATGAAAATAGTTTTTGTATTGTCCATTAATTTCACCATGATTTGAGACTAAGGTTATTCAAGAAAGTCAAATTAAAGGAAGTTTGTTATATGCAGGACCAAGATATGTTATCTTGGCTATTTGAAAATAGAACAAATGTCATTACTGATTTTAGTGAAGAGGCGTGGGCTAAGATAAACATTTCACTATTTGCTTAGATTAATTTTATCTGGTGCTGGATGTATATAAGAGTACAGATATTGTATTTCAAATGTGTTTGTACGACAGAAAATGTGTTGTATTGTATTATATCGGTGTCTTGTAATGCCTCTTTGGATGGGACCAAAACACTTTTCATTCATCATTGTGGCCAGAAGATAAAGTCCAGTTACTGTGGCAAAGTAAAGTGATGCTCCTTGGTTTGTGTTGCAGAGAGAATCTACTCGTTTGCTGAGCTGGCTGAAAGCGCTGAAGGAGACCCACGGCTCTGTGGAGCAGTCCTCTCTCTCCCTGGCTACTTCTATTAATACTAATGGAGTTTATCACATCGGATGGTCTGACAGAAACACAGAGAAGGTAAGTGGACAATCTACCTGTTATAACCTGTCAAAGATCAGTCAAAGATGCCAAAATGTCGGCTGATCTGCCTGAATTCATATGAAATTCATAATTCATAATTAACATTATTTTTTTCATAATTAACATTATTATTATGTGTTTAGACTGAAAAACACTATGGCAGCACTCATATATGAATTATGGAATAAAATTAAAAAAAATAAAGAAAAAATACATAATTTTATTTTATTTTTTTTACCCGGACGAGCCCCCAAATATGTTACGGCCACACCAAGAAACATTGCTCAGACTAGTGGCCGACAACAATATACAACAAAGGGAATTTTCTTTCTGATGTTCACTTGTTTTGCAGAGATGTCTACAGAACATGGTGAAGGTCACAGTGAAAACCGGCAAAGAGGAAAAGAGCTACAAGCTGGAAGACCTGCTGGAGCTACAGAACAAACTCATGCTCATGTCGTCCAAAGGAGAGCACGGCAGAGAGCAAGTCAACAGGTTCACAGAGGTCAGTTGGCTTAACGAATGTTGTTGTTTATTGCTCTGATTGGTCGTAGTGCTATCCAATTGCGTGCAGTGGTATTTGAAATGCACGTGTTGGTGACGTTCCTTGAGATGGGAAGGTCTATTGCTCATCACCAGATCCTACAAGATTCTAGATGTTGGTTTGGATTTCCAGGCTAGAAGTGTGTAGCTTTCTTGTAAGAGTTTACGTAGATGATGTTTGAACTATAACAAAAATGGCTGTGCATCTACAGAAGGTCTTTTTATAAACTCCTATTATGATAACTGGATAAAAATGTACCATCTTAGATCATGTGAAAGGGTTTCATGTGTTTACTGTACATATAATCAGTTCTTAATCAAATTTAATAGGTTATCTTAAATCCTTGTGTGTGGTCTAATCTGTTGAGATTAACCATATAATCACTCCTGTCTACTTGTATTTTAGGTTTTTGAAGGAGTTCAGAGACTGGGCACCATCTTACTTCAGATGCAAACATCCGGCAACATGCTCTTCAGAGAATGGGACGCTGCGGTCCAGTGCTGCCCAGAACAGCAACCGTGCATCAAAGTCACCTTCTCATCCCTGAAGGGTAAAGAGATGACGTATTACGACGAGGTGACTGAGCAGCTACAAAAGCTCTCTCACTCCATGGAAACCTGCCACAAAGAATGGCGTTCATTCATCAGCGACATGCGCTCCAACTTCAACTTGCTGAACCACTACACCTCAGAGCAGATGGTGTACCTGTGCCACTGGATTCACAAAGTTTGTCAACGTCAAGCTTCAGTTCCTCCACAGTTATGGCACCTGCTTTTTCCCATTAAGCCTCAGTGCACTCTAGCTGATGTCAAGGAGGCTTTCAGTAATGCAGAAAGTATGACCTCGAAGCACAATCAATTGGAAGATGTTGAGTTTGAAGATTCACCAGGACATTCTGAAGAAGACATGGAAGAGGAGGCACATGATCTGATGGACTTTTCCTCTGAAGATGACAACGATGATGAAGTGATGAAATGTGATGAGGAGATCAGTCTTGAAACTCTCTGGCGTCGATTCAAGGATGACATGCCGAAGTATCTCAACGAGTACTTGGACATCTCGTATTTGGCTCGATTCCTCTCATGCCTCTCTGAGATGAACCAGCAGCACATGATCAGGAACCTTCCACCGGTCCTCCAGGAGGGAAAGCCCAATCTTGTGCTTTGTCCCACTCCAGAAGTTTTCACCACCATTTTGTCTTTTTACATGGAGAGTCCAGAGCAGCCTCTACCTTCTACTGATGAAGTTCTAGTCTGCAGAGAGGAAACCACAGAGGAAGAGGCGGAGATCTTTCTTCGCCGGGCTCTCAGCCAAGGCTCCGGCCAAAACTATCAGAAGATATATTCTCTAGTCAATCCGGGGCTGCTAGGATATGATGTCAGTGTGGCCTTGGGCGAGCTCTTTGAGGTTCTTCAGAGAAGTGCCAATCCGGATTATCGTTTGGTGATAGTCAGTCCGGTCGAGCACCAGCACAGATATGTTCCCTCGTTCTTCAGCAATGACAAAGTGCAGGCTGGTGTGAGTCTAACAGCAGAGAACGCCAGGAAATACCTTCATCGCCACTTCACACAAAACACAGAAACACAAAACCCAGTCGCACTGGTTTCTCCACACCAGCTCTCGGTCTGGATGGTGTCATCTACACGCCCTGCAGTTGGTAAGTGTATCCCCTCACCGGTCATTATGTTTGTTGTGTAAAAACTGTACATTTTGTCAAGTGTTATCACGTAAAAGTCTTTCGGATACAGCTCTGGAAAAATAATTGAGACCACTCCAAATTTGTCTTAAATCGGCATCCCTCCACCAATAATTAAGGAAAATGCTTTTAATGACAATATTTTTTCTTGGCATTTTCTGAGAAATCTTTTCAGTAGTCAGGAAATGTTCTTTTTACTCAAACACATACACATAATAAAACAATAGACACTTATCATTTGGAGTTGCCTCTTGTTTTTCCAGAGCTGTGTATCATTCAGATTAATTATTGGATTTTTTTTTTAACATACGTACATCTTTTTTTCTGTAGGAAAATCCCTGTATGTGGATCGTTTGTTTGAGAAGTTCCAGCAGCAATCTTCCAGAGCAGACCATATAACGATCAGACTGATTGAGCCATGTGTTGATATAGACTCTTTGATAAAGACTCTATCAGACAAACTGGCACCTTTGAGAGAGCAGGACCCTGTTCTCCTGCACATTGACACGGCTGGAGTAAGTACACAAACATTTATCTCTACGTATAGCCTGTTTTATTGTTCGTGGTACTTGGGAGTCTGACTTCTTTTATACTTTTGATACCTGTCAGGTTCGTTCAGGTCTGGAAGAGCTCCTTTTCCATCTGCTAGTCCTGGGTTGTTTGTGTGACAGCCATGGCATGCTGTGGAGAAGGAATGTCGGCCACTTGATCACTGTTGAGGTCCTAACACACACATCGCCTCAAAACCAGCAGAAGCAGGTATTTGAAACTTTTAAAGATCATGATTAATCTTCAATCTTGGAATTTTATTTACATTTTTGAATTCTTTTGAAATGTCAAAAATA
The DNA here is from genome assembly GCF_949987685.1 of Ammodytes marinus. NCBI lineage: Eukaryota > Metazoa > Chordata > Actinopteri > Uranoscopiformes > Ammodytidae > Ammodytes > Ammodytes marinus. Next base: position 732,562 of record NC_137224.1, on the reverse strand, counting down.
TTTAAAAATCTCATGAGATGTGCTTTAAGACATTAACAGGAGGGATAGCCTTTAACTTTTTTAAAGTGTCCAATTACAGCAAATGTTCGTTGTTTAGGATTTACCCATCACCCATTTCAAATCTAAAGCAAAATTACAAAAATTACCTAACGGTTGCAAGGGATTTCATTAATCTATGTGATTTATTTGCTCACACAGATGAGGCTTGGACTTCTGGACATACTGCCTACCATCCGTTGTAGACCTCCAAAAGAGGTGATGCAGTTGATGGCCAGTAGACGGGCATTGACAAAACCGACCTTTGATCCGCTCATGGATGAACAGGAGTTTTGCAGCGAGGGCATTCAAAGACCCTATCAATACTTAAAGCTCTACAGAAGCAATCATAACCTGGATCATTTTAAATACCAGGAAGGGTCTAGAAGGGGGGATCCCATCGATTGTGTGAATCACTTTCTGGCAGACTGTGGAATGAAGGATCCTTCTTGGGCTGAGCTGAAGAACTTCTCCTGGTTCCTCAATGTCCAACTGAAAGATTGTGAGAACTCAATTTTCTGTGATGCAGAATTTCTGGCCGACCAGCTGCCTGGTTTCAAGGACTTCATTGTGAAGTTCATGATTCTAATGGCAAGAGATTTTGCCTCGCCATCTCTGAACACATCTGATGAAAGTCCCACGCTGCACATTGATAACAGTCAGGAGGAAGACATTGTTGCTCGTATGACAATTCGTAAGCATTGGGAAAATGAGTCCCACCCGTACATTTTCTTTAATGCCGACCGGTTCTCTATGTCTTTCCTTGGCTTCAATGTGGAGATGGGGAGAAACACACTCAATGCTGTCGATCCACACAGCTCCAAGGTCCTGATACAAAATGTGATGTCTGAAAAACTTTTTCAAGGTTTGGTGAGGCAAAACATCTCTCTCACTGAGGACTTTGATGAGAGGCCCCGGTCGGACAAAATCAGAAGGATTTCCTGCGTTGTTGGTGCAGCGAACAGAGAATTTGATCCAGACCCCACATATGAGCTCACTGCTGACAATGTGATGAAGATGTTGGCCATTCACATGAGGTTCAGATGTAGCATTCCAGTTGTCATCATGGGAGAAACCGGCTGTGGAAAAACCAGATTGGTTCGGTTCCTTTGTGCTCTGCAAAGGGGAGGAAAGCAAGCGGAGAACATGGTACTTGTCAAGGTACATGGTGGAACTACAGCAGAGATGATCTACAGAAAGGTCAGGGAGGCAGAGATACTTGCCGTGGAGAACCAAATAATGCACAAGCTAGACACAATTTTGTTCTTTGACGAAGCCAACACCACAGAGGCCATTTTTGCCATCAAAGAAATCCTGTGTGACCAATCCATGAAAGGGGAACCTCTGAAGGCAGGCAGTGGCTTGAAAATAATAGCTGCTTGCAATCCTTACAGGAAGCACTCACCGGAAATGGTGGAACGTTTGGAACGTGCAGGTTTAGGATACAGGGTGAAGGCAAATGAAACAGAAGATCGCCTCGGGAAAGTCCCATTGAGGCAGCTGGTCTATAGAGTTCATCCTCTCCCTCCGAGCATGGTGTCTTTGGTTTGGGATTTTGGTCAGCTGAGTGATTCAACTGAACTTTCCTACATCAAACAGATTGTCCAGAAGACAGTTCAAGACCATCATTTGCCAGTGAACTGCAAGGACATCATTTCAAATGTGCTCGGAGCCTCCCAGACATACATGCGAAGTTGGAAAAACGAGTGTAGCTTTGTGAGTCTCAGAGATGTGGAGAGATCTATGAAGGTGCTGGTTTGGTTTTACCAGCATAGCGACGTCCTTTTTCATGACTCATCACATCTCAGTGAAGCTGGGAAAACACTGACATGCTTGATTCTTTCAGTTGGAGTCTGCTACTACCCAGCACTAGTGGACAAAGACCAGTACCTCGCCACAATTTGTGAGCACTTTCCAGAACCTTTGGACACTTCGGCAGCATTGCAGGATGTGATTTCAACCTGTCAAGACTTCTTCCTTCAGAACATAAACACAAGGGAGACCATAGCCAAAAACATTGCACTGAAAGAGAATGTGTTCCTCATGGTGGTTTGCATTGAGCTCAGGATCCCACTCTTTCTGGTCGGCAAGCCAGGCAGCTCCAAGTCGCTCGCTAAAACAGTGGTTGCCGATGCCATGCAGGGCCAGAACTCCCACTATGAACTATTCAGAGAGCTCAAGCAAGTGCACATGGTCTCCTTCCAGTGCAGTCCTCACTCCAGTCCAGAGGGCATCATAGGGACATTCAGGAACTGCGCACGCTTCCAGAAGGACAAAAACATGGATGAGTATGTATCAGTGGTGGTGCTTGACGAGATAGGACTAGCAGAAGATTCCCCTCAGATGCCCCTGAAGACCCTTCATCCACTCTTGGAGGACGGATGCATTGACAACGACAAGCCAGATCCACACATGAAGGTCGGCTTTGTAGGTATTTCCAACTGGGCCCTCGATCCGGCCAAGATGAACCGAGGAATATTTGTGTCCAGGTGGGATCCAAGCGAGGATGAACTTGTGGAAACTGCGAAGGGAATTTGTTCCTCCTCCAAACAAATTCTCCTGAAAATCAAACACCTCTTCCCATCTCTGGCGAAGGCCTTCCTGAGCATCTGTAAAGAAACCTCAAAAAATCAGTTCTTTGGTCTCAGGGATTATTACAGCCTGGTCAAAATGCTCTTTGCGGACGTCAAGTCCACACAACTGGAACCAGATGGCGGACAGTTGGTAGAGGCCATCCTGCGCAACTTCAGTGGACAACCAGAGGGTTTTGATCCCGTACAGTTTTTCAAAGAGGTTCTCCTGAACATCATGGAAATCGACAGACCGAGCACCTTGCAAATGGTGAAAAAGAATCTTGATTATGACACCGACCAGGAGAGCCGTTACCTCCTTTTGCTGACCACCAACAACGCAGCTCTGCATATCCTTCAGCAACAGATCTTTGGCAAAGGAGACGCCCCACCGCCTGAAATAGTCTTCGGCTCAGGATTCCCGAAAGACCAGGAATACGCCCAAGTCTGCCGCAACGTTAACCGGGTCAAAACATGCATGGAGACCGGGCGTACCGTGATTCTCCTCAACATGCAGAATCTTTACGAAAGCCTGTACGACGCCTTGAACCAGTACTATGTTTACCTCAGTGGGCAGCAATACGTCGATCTTGGTCTGGGTTCGCACAGAGTCAAATGTCGCGTCCATACAAACTTCCGACTTGTGGTAGTGGAAGATCAGAAGAAAGTGTATGAGCACTTTCCCATGCCGCTGATCAACAGGCTCGAAAAGCACAGGGTGGACCGGAGTACCGATCTAGAACCATGGCAACACAGGGTTCTAGAGAAACTGAAGGAGTGGGTGAAGGAATTCACGGGTGAGGCCTCAGATTTCAAGCTCTCTGACGTTTTTGTCGGCTACCACGGCGATGCCTGTGCCAGCGCTCTCTTGCAGGCACTCGAGAGGAGACCAGAGAAAGTAACACACACGCATCAACAAAATGAATCAAATGATGGATTGGAAGAAGACGTTTCAAATGGGCTGAAAGAAGTAACTGATAAGGAAGATGATCAGTTGGAAGATGCGATGGACACAGACACTGTTGTAAAAGAGCAAGGAATTGAGACAATGGAAGAAAAGGATGAGGGATCCACTGAGGTATGTGACGACATACAAATGGTGTCTGAGAGCGAAGAAATAATGGACACAGACAAATTTGTCGAAGAAAACAAGGAGGATGAAGTCTGCGATCTAGCTAAATGTCTCTTGTTGAACTGTGCCACCCCCGACGCTGTGGTGAGGCTCAAGTATTCGGATTTAGCACACCAGGAGAAGGAGAAACTGCAGAGAATGTACTTCCAGCAACAGCATCACCACTCAATCCGAGATTTCCTGCAGGATTGCCTGAACAAGGATCGGGCGTCCAGCAAGTTTCAAGAGGTAGGCTGCAAACCATTCCAATTTAGCTTTATTTTTTTTTATTTTTTTATTACTTTATCTTTGGAATTTTACTTTTTGTAGAACACAAACACAGAACTAAAGAAAAAACAAAAACAAACATTCAACATGGACCCGATAACTTTCATAATTTCTTTATTGTTTTTTTTTTACAAGCTGTTGACTTCACTGCCCTCTTTGTGTTTTTTTGAATAGATCACTACATTCTCGAGCCTGTTAACCAGAGCAGACGTCAGAGTTGTAGCCCACGCCTTAGGTCTTCACACAGACAGGATCCTCTTGCTCTCGCTCCATCAGTTTGACACTGAGGTCTCCTTCTGCAACAAGATACGGTACTAACTATTCAGATAAGAGCAGCATGGGTTGTTCTTATTTTTATTTTTTTACTTTTTTAATATTTTTCTTACTTATTTGTGCATCAGGGGATACGGGATACATATTCAGAAAACAGCACCATGATTTAGAAATGTTTTATTTAAATTTTTGTTTGTTTTGTGTGTGTCAAGGACTTCCTTAAAGATAAAACGTATTCAGATAAAACCAGCATACGATTTTTAATTTCAATTTTATTTATTTTTAACTTTTTCATACTATTTGTGTGTCAGGGGGTTCCTTAAAGATGCCGGCCACTCTCTTCACATCCTGTTAATCCAGATGGACCTCGAGGAATCCCAATGCAGTGATGAGCTGATAGCATCAGCAAAGTAGGACTCAATGTCAAGACTGAACAGATTGCAATGTGATTTTAAAGGTGCTCTGAGGAACTTTCAGTGTGTGTTAATTCTAGCGCCCCCTTTAGACAAAAGCGGTCGTGTTTTTACTACGCCAGCTGTTGTTCCTGGGTGAGCATAAACCCATGACAAAGGCATTAAGAAAATCTATATAAAAATAGACTGATGGTCTCGTTTGCTGTTACATGTAATTTATGATCATCAGAGGAAAACATTAGACTGTTTCAGAAATATTTAAAAGTTCCTCGTAGCACTTTTAAACCAGATCAGTGGAAGAATGGCATTTCACCTATGTTTATGACTTCCATTTGCCTCCAGATATTGCACCATGAATTACTTGATGTCGCTGGAAGATCAGACCTGTTGGGTGATATTCATTGTCAAGGTTTCTCGGATCCCAAGTCAATCTCAGTACATTGGCTTCCAAGGCGGTGAGTAATAAGTGGAATATACTAATTATTGCAATTCAATTATTTTCTGATGACATTATACTTGATGTTAACCTGTAATTTATTTTTTCATATTTGCTTTGGCAATTTGTCTGACTGTATTTGCTCCTTGCTTTTATTATCTCTTAAATGCAATTCCTAATATCTAATCTTGATGTATTGTATGCCCCTGTTAAGCACTTTGAATGGCCTTGTGTCTGAATTGTGCTATAGAATTAAACTTGCCAAACCTTGCCTTGCTTTGATGTATTAAGAAAATGAAAGCCATGTTTTGTCCTTTGCATTAAAGGCGTTTGGCATTCGGTGCATATTGACGACCTGAGGGATTCAGATGACATGAGCCTCAATCTGTTGGTCTTCTGTGGAACTCTCATTAGCAACCTACTCAACCCAGCACTGTCAGGTAGAATCAATACATCCGCTGTGCATTAACAAGGCTATTTAGTTTAAAGGCCTACTTCACCGGTGGGAATATGAAGGTGTATTGAATTCTGAGATCCTATGTAGTATGTAGTATCTTAATATGACATCACAGTGAGACCATAAAACACTCTTTCTGCCTTTTCTCAGGCTAGGATGAACCGATTTAATTTTTTTTTGCACATTTATACCACATAGGATCTCAGACTTCAATACACCTTCATATTCCCACCGGTGACGTAGGCCTTTAATCACAAAAAGGCTTTCAAATTGGTATCATTGATGTTGTTGTTGAGATAATTGTTTTACTGCCAAATAAACTGTATTCTTGGTCTTTAATAGAACCCCAGGACGGCGGAGAAATTGTGAGAAAAGTAAAAGACTCTCAGGTAGATACACATTTGGTTTTAAGAGACAAAGGTGCTCCGAGGAACTTTCAATTTGTGTTAATTCTAGCACCCCCTTTGGACAAAAGCGGTAGTGTTTTAACTACCGCCAGCTGTTGTTCCTGGGTGAGCGTATACCCATGACAAAGGCATCAAGAAAAACTATATAAAAATAGCATTCTTTGTTGTGATGGTCTCGTTTGCTGTTACGTGTCATCTGTGATCATCAGAGGAAAATTTAGACTGTTTCAGAAATATTTTAAAGTTCCTCATAGCACCTTTAAGAAACCTTATGTTCCTTTCTACAAATCTTAATTTTTAACTTTGCTTAACTTGTATTTAAATGTGTTTGAGCAGGCCGACACAGCCCACCTCCACAGACTGTCCCTAGTGAGATCATGTATCCAAAAAGCTGTGGGTTTGCTGAGAGACACCAGTGGCGTGGCGTCACGTAGCATGAAACGGATACACATCCTACTCAATCTACTGGGAACTGGTCACAAAGGAGGTAAAAAAAGAATAATTTTTGTTTATATATTAATACTATGAATTTGTCCAGTAAACATCTGTAAGCATCTGACAGGGTTCGTTAATACCAATACTTTTTTGTGAATTTTATGATATCAATTTTGTCTTTCTGACTCTGATGTAAATAACTTCTATCTAGGTTAAATATATTTTCTTTTTTTAAGATTATTTTTGGAGCATTTTTGCTTTTTTTTTAATTAGATACGTTTTTTCTAGAGACAGAGTTGAAGTGGGGCAGAGAGGGGAAGACATGCAGAGAACTGACCCAGGCAGGATTCGAACCTGGGTCGACTGTGGGGCCTAGGTTACATTTCTGACTGGTTTCTGATGTATATACTTTTATTGAAGCCCACTTTCAGGAGGTGTTACTGGGTAGACTGGCCCAGACTTTGGCAAAGAGAGAAGAACTGGGGGACTGTCCTAAGGAGTGGGTCAACAGAGAGTCCAAGAAACGCCAGGCTCTGCAGGAGGGGGGAACACTGAGGTAAAGTTATTTCGCAGAATAACCTGAAACCATGAAAATGATTTTTTGTCTGAATTGTGCTATAGAAATAAACTTGCCTGGCCTTAGATGTCACTTAGGGTTTTTTTTGTAAAGCATTGTCCTTTTTTGTGCATTCCTTTAGTGCTTTCTTGCATCAAGTCAATGTTTCGATAATATAACATACAGCTTTGTTTTTGTGTTGTTAACTTGCAGATACGCCCATATATGCAATATCTAATGTCTAATCTTGATGTATTTTGTGCCCCTGTAAAGCACCTTGAATGGCCTTGTGTCTGAATTGTGCTATAGAAATAAACTTGCCTTGTATGTTTATTTTTTCTAAAATATTGGGTCCTTTTTGTGCACTCTGTTAGTGCTTTCTTGTGTCTAGTAAATATTTCAATCAAGTTCACCTTTATTCTGTGTTGTTAACTTGCCTTATTAATCGTAACCCTAGCATGACATCACGGGTGGGAAAATGTAGGGTTAGGATTAACAGGACAGCTGGGCCAAGGGAAGACTGAGGAAAGAAAAACCTCATTCATTATATTATAATAGCGATTTTATAATGATAGAACGCCGTTTCCGTGTATGTGAAGTATTCCTTTAACTTCCAGACACACCCTGTGGCGCTGCCTTCAGTCCACGGTGACTCCCATCTTGGCCGCCATGTTGGAAGTGATGGACAGATATGGGAACCTGGACCTTCTCTCTGGTGACAGGCTCAGTCCGGGCCTTGTAACACTGTGGCTGGACATATTGGCAGATTCACAGATTCTAGACCTCACACCAATCCAAAAACCAAGGTATTGTGAAATAACTTCTTATGTGTATAGTAACTCCCACTGTTAATTTAAAAGTGCTCCGAGGAACTTTTAGTCTGGGTTAGTTCTAGCGCCCCCTTTTGACAAAAGCAGTAGTGTTTTTACTACGCCAGCTGTTGTTCCTGGGTGAGCTTATACCCATGACAAAGGCATTAAGAAAAACTGTATAAAAATAGCATTCTTTGCACTTGCTGTTACATGTAATTCATGATCATCAGAGGACAAATGAGACTGTTTCAGAAATATTTAAAAGTTCCTCGTGGCACCTCTAAGCAAAATCATAATAAAAACCTTTAGCAAAAAAAAATAATTCATGAACTTATTGGGAGACATTAATTTAATCATCATACATAATACTGTGAATAATATACATTTACTTTTAATAAAAAATCAACAAAATTAATTAATTTTTCTCTGATTATCATGATTTCCAGTGAGTCCGACCAGGAGGTGCTTGTGCAACATTACTTCATGTTGGATGGTGAAGAGAGACCCTGCGCTGCTGCTTTCAGCTGGCTCATCAAAATGCATCTGGAAAGCCTGTGGGAAGAATCTGAGTATATGCCAGGTGGGTTTGACCTCATAGAGTGTTTTTAAGATAAGATAAGATAATATAAGATAAGATAAGATAAGATATTTAATTAAGTCAAAATAGTCTTCATTTATATTCAATACAGTCGCCTATACAATGATGTCATGTAAATGACTAAATGTAGAAACACGTGTGTAGTTTTTTTTTTTTTTTTTAGCCTTGAATTATATCTTGATTTTGCTCTATTGTCATTCCTGTTCTACTTTTTGTTTGTTTTTTCTTCCTTCCTATGCACAATAAATATGTTTGTTTGTAGTTCTTCGGAATCTGATAAAAAATGAAATTATAATAATGATGATAATAATAATAATAATAATAATAATAATAATAATAATAATAATAATAATAATAATAATAATAATAATAATAATAATAATAATAATAATAATAATAATAATGTATACATAGATTAACAGATATGAAGAATGAAACATATATGGTGTGATATTATTTAAAATGTATTTTTTTCTTGCTTTAGTAACTAGAGAGGATGGCACAGAGAGGATTCAACAGTTCGTGAGCACGTTCAACAACAGCACACTGGGCGGACATTTACAGAGACTATCAGAGGAGGAAAGACTGCAGTACGGACACAGCTTCCTACATGACTTCCTCCTGCTGGACTTGAAGATCAAGTCAAAGGACGAGCTAAGGGTATAACCATATTTAAAAAATTATGATTATGACTTTAACTAAATAATACTTTAATGAGTAGCCTATAATAAAGATTTAAAAAAAATATGGACAAGAAAAAATATGGATTAAGAATAGATGTTATTGAGCAGACATAGAAACATAAGAAGCAAAACATTAGAAAAAAAAAGAAAAAGTTAAATTAAGGAAAAAAAATTGTTATAAAGTGCCAAAGCTATAGACACATATTTTAGTGACTGGAGTACAGACACAGCTTCCTACATGACTTCCTCCAAGGACGAGCTAAGGGTATACACTCTTTAGTTCGTTTCTTTTATTTATTTATTTTTTTTAACATTTTGATGAGCACTGAATAGAGTAGGGTATAGACAATCTATATATTTTTTTTTATATTATTTATTTTCATTGGAAATGTTGATAGATGTTGCACAGAATACAGTTAGTATGTACTTACAGTAAGTAAATAATACTTAAATGATAATAATAAAGATTAAAAACAATTATGGACAAGAACAAATATTGATAAACATAGAAACAATAGGATAAGTTGGTATTGAGTAGGAAAAAAATTTGAAATAAATAAAAAAGTTAAAATAAGAAAAAATGTGTTATAAAGTGCCATAGAACTTGACACATATTTTAGCGTCTAACATTTAGGTATAAGATATTTTGGTAACTGTCAAATAGTCTTAACTTTTTGCACATGTTTTTCTAATTCCCCCAGGTGTTCACCAGGGCCATGTTGGGCTGTGTGTCTGAGCTACAGAGGTTAATGGATGCCGTAGCTGACCTCTCTCCTGCTTGGATAATGTCGGCTGCCAAACATTTCACCCCCAGACTGGATTCTCTCTGTCACATCTTCCTGCTGCAGCCCCAGCTAGCCACTGATGTCCTTCAACAGGGCTCGAAGAGGGAGCCACAAGAAATGGTGAGAAAGTTTTTAGCTTTTTTAATATTTTAAAATATATTTATTTTCTTTTTATTATTATATTTTCTTTAATATTCTTTCTTTAAAAAATTGTAATATATTTTTTTAAAGTAAATTATATGAATTAAAATGTTAACGATTAAAAATAATAAAAAATGTATTGTAATTTTAAAAAAATAGCCAATTTCAACATAACACACACTAGACCCGTTCCATAAGGGATGAAAAACTAAAATAAAATAAAAAACACATGAATAAAATCCAATACGATAAAAAAAACAAAGTTAAATACTACAACAAGCCAATAGTCAATAATGCTGAATAATAGCACCCTATTTTAACACGTTATAACCGTGTCTTGATGTCTTTCAGATGGAGGACATTTTGGCTCTGGGTATCTGTGTGGAACAAACCAAACTGCTGAGTGTGACGTCACTGGGGGAGTGTGAGTCGTTTGTGAGCAGTGTGGAGTTCCTTCAGCCGTGTCTGGACCGAGTGTTTGCTCAGAAATACACTTCCCTCTGTAGCGCCACCTGTCTGCCACACCTCCACTCCATCAGGTAAGATGTACAGATATTACGTAAGCTATACCCTTTGTTTATATGCCACTTAATCTTCACCACTGTGTAAATGTTTCAATTGTTTTTCTCTTCACCTGTTGTTGTGTATTTGATGTATTTGCGTTGAATATTGTTTATGTATTGTTGTTTTTCCTTTGAATTTGTTTGAACTCGACGTCATTGAAAATGAGGGTCACCCCTCAATTGGTCTCTCGAGGATAAATAAAAGTTAAATAAAAAATAAAATAAAATAAATAAATAAATAAATAAATAAATAAATATACCAGTCTACAGAGCCTAGGCTGTGGATTAACACACAGTTTTTTTTTCAGTACACACACAGTAGCGGATCGTGAGGAGATATTCACTGATTTTGACAAAAAATTATTCTGTTCCATTCCATTTAGTTTGATATATAGATATTACATCTTAGAGATTTTATTATTTTTAAAGTCGCTATTAGGAACTTTTAAATATTTCTTACCATCCAATTTTTCCATATTTGATCCGAAAAAATATGCAGAATTCAACCTACAAAGTTCCCCCTCTACTTTCATAAATACACATTTTATATATGGATTTTCTGTAAATTTCATATATATAAATCATACTTTAACAGCTTTAGGTCAGCCTTACTAAACTATATTACATTTAACCTTGGTCCTTTCAGGTCTCTGTGGCGTGGGATGCTGGTTGTGACGTCATTCATCCAACACGTCATTTTGAAAGTCAAACGCGATGACTCAGGATTAAAAGACTTGGCTCTGAAACACTGCAACCTTCACCTGAACGTAAGGACAATGGTTTGAGGGATCTGTGTGTTTTTTTTTTTTTTTTTCAAGATGTTTTTTTGGCATTTTTACGCTTTATTGATAGTGTAGAGACAGAGTTGAAATGGGGCAGAGAGGGGAGTGACATGCAGAGAACGACCGCGGGCTGGAATCGAACCCGGGTCCGCTGCTGGCCGAGGCCCATGGGGGGGACGCCCTACCAACTGAGCTAAGGGCGCCCCAGGGATCTGTGTTTTCATCTTGATCTGACTGAGAGAGGCAGGGTTGAAATCAGAATCGAATCCCGATTTTAGGGACTTTACTTGGGCAGCAGTAAAACAGACATATAATGAGTATAAAATAAACGGAATAAAAGCAATGAAGGAAATATTTATAGGAATATTAAGTGATAAGAACCAAACTAACAGCTACATTTAAACATATACAGCTCTGGAAAAAATCTGACAACTCCAACTCCAAATATTCAGTGTCTTTCATTTTACTATTTACAAGTAAATGTTTGAGTAATATGAACCTTTTGGTTTTATTCAACAAACTACTGGCAACATTCCTACTGAATTCCCCCCAAAAATATTGTCATTAAAGAGCATTTTAATTAAGTAATATAGAGATAAAGATTGAAGAAAAATCCAGACTGGTCCCTTAATTTTTTCCGGAGCTGTATATCCACTCAGATTAAAATATGATGACGCAACCTCAAACTCTTTTTTGCTGGCTTGCCTAGGACATGGATTCGAACACGAGTTTGTCAAGGATAACTTTAATAATTTGGTATTTAAACATATTGTTACATACAGTATTTTTTAATTGTCATTCTCTCTCTGATAAGAACCAAACCAACAGCTACATTTAAACAGATATATCTACTACTTTGGATAACTTTAACGATTTGGTACTACATAATATTAATATAATAATGTTGCATATTTGTATGGATTGTAAATATCATATATAAAATATCAAATATCAAATATAGTGTAACAAATTGTATAGATTTGTAAAAGAGATTATAAGGAACACAGGAAGCTAATATAAATATGAATTATTGAGCTGTGGAAAAGGGGTAGGATTACATAAATTATACTTCTTCCTACTCCTTTTCAGGCATATCAATTCAATATGTTATTTGTTTATTTTTGTTGCTTTTCATTTTGTTTTGTAAATTTTGATATGTCTGAAATAAATTGAATCAATCAATCAATCAATGAAATAAATTGAATCAATCAATCAATCAATCAATCAATAATGGCACTGATTCTTTACTGTCATGTTCTCTCAGCTGATGCAGGAGTCTCCGGATGTGAGGAACGTAGACACACTGAAGCAGCTCATCAGAATCCTAAACTCGTTCCATGAAGAAAGTCTCAGCAGGGAACTGAGGTCAGCATCTGCATTTACTATTTGTATTTAATTTGATTTAGTTTTGTTTTATTTTATTTTATTTTATTTTATTTTATTTTATTTTATTTTATTTTATTTTATTTTATTTTATTTTATTTTATTTTATTTTATTTTATTTTATTTTATTTTATTTTATTTTATTTTATTTTATTTTATTTTATTTTTATTTTTATTTTGTTACGTTTTTATCGTAAACGGTCTGATAAAACTTTTTTTTGTCCCTTTAAGGTTTGGGATTACCTGTCCAGTTTGCCTGGAGGAGCTGACAGATCCTTGCGTGCTGCCATGCCAACACATCTTCTGTCTTCCGTGTATCAAGAAGTGCATTCAGCCAAACAAACGCTGCTGTCCTAAATGCAGAAAGGACCTGCCACCAGACTTCAAGCCCACAGTTTCTACACCCATCAAGTGAGTTCAGAAAAAATTACTTTTTTTTTGCAAGATTTCAAAATAATCATCAAATATATAAATGATAGGAAATCTTAATTTTTTTCAAAGTAAAGTGTTTATTGGACCATTTGACAATGTAAACAATGAAATAAAAATGTTACCTTCATGAATTTTTGTTGTATCATTTTTGTTCACTCTGAGCACAATTGTATTTTCTTTTTAAATTCGGAACATTTCATTATGTTTGGTTCATTTTTTATTTGTCCAGACAGGGTTAGTAGGGATTTATTGTCATGCATCAACAACAGCATGAAAAAAAACCCTTTCAAAATAATTTTTAACATCTGCTATGGTTTTAAAATTTAAAATTATTTAATTTTTTTAAATAATAACCTTTTAAAAATGTTGAATTTGGTTTGGTGACGTCAGTCCAATTTCTAAAAAATGGATTTCAGCCATTTTAGACCTTATACCAATATTGTATTGTTTAGGTCCCAACCCTTGATTACTAAATACTACACTCTCAGTCCCGATACTGATATAGTTTATACTGTAGTATTTACTAGTAACCTCTCTCTCTCTCTCTATGCCCCAGGTACCTATAATAACTCTAACTATGTTCCAGGTACCTATAATAACTTGTCTCTCTCAATGCCCCAGGTCCGCCCTTGGGCAGCAGGCGTTGACCAGAAGCTGCTGTAACTCCTTCTTCCTGGAGGTCGTGTCTCGCTTCTGTCTGTCAGAGGGACAGACGCCCGCAGAGGGACTAGTGGAGCTGCTGTTCTCTCTACTGGTGTCTGCCAACGGTCAGTGGGGGAATATAATAATAATAATAATAATAATAATAATAATAATAATAATAATAATAATAATAATAATAATAATAATAATAATAATAATAATAATAATAATAATAATAACAATAATAAATAATATAAATAAATAATAGCCTATATATATAGAAAAATAATAATACTAATAATGATGATAATTTGTAAGAAATAATAATAATCAAAAAGTATCATTTGTAAAAAAAAAAAACATAATAAGAGTGCACAAAGTAATGCAATCCATAGAAACACTTTCAGAAAAGAAACGTACAAAAAAAAATACACTAGAACATCTTAAATCTTGAAATGTGTAGTGGTTCTGTCTGTCAGAGGGACAGACGCCCGCAGAGGGAGTGGTGGAGCTGCTCTTCTCTCTACTGGTGTCTACCAACGGTCAGTGATGGGAATAACATGTATAATATAATGTTGTGGGCGTAGTGGATAGAGCGCGTACCATATTGGCTCTGGCCTTCGTTGCAGTGGTCGCAGGTTCAAATCCGACCCGTGGACCTTTACTGCAGGTCATCCCCCCTCTCTCTCTCTCTCTCTCTCTCTCTCTCTCTGTCTCTGTCTCTCTCTCTCTCTCTCTCTCTCTGTCTCCCCATTTCAACTCTGTACTGTCTAATAAAGCTTGAAAATGACAAAAAATATATAATATTATTCACGTACACATATGTATGTATGTAGCACACACTGGTACTATGTATTGCACTTTTACAGCAGTATATATGAGTAGTGGAGCTGCTCTTCTCTCTACTGGTGTCTGCCAACGGTCAGTGGGGGAATATAATAATGATGGTGTACTTTAATATATGAACAATGATGATTATAAGTGTCCCCAGCACGATCTGAACTGTGACATGTTGTACATTTTTTGTTTTGAAATCATAAATTGTATAAACAAAAACAATAATAATGATACTGATAATTAAAAATAACTAAAGTAATAATAATTCAAAAATGATCATTTGTAAAATAAAAAAAATCTGAAAAATAGATTGCACAAAGAAATGTTATACGTGAGAACACTTTGAGAAATTAAACATACGGTATGAAAACATGTGCTCAAGAGAACATCTTCAATCTCCAGAAAAGTTTGTCAGTTAGAACTTGGTGGGTGGGTTGACATTGTAAATCTTGTGTCTACTCTACAGGTATAACTAAACAATTGTATTCCTTCCTACATCTGAAAAAACTTCCCCCATTGAGACATTGATCTATATGTATTCCTCTGTGTGTTGCAGGAGACGTGTATCGTACCAGACAGCTCACTCCCTTCCCGGACTGTGTTGATAACAGTCCGGTGGTTCGCTCTGTGCTGCCTAAACTACTGCTGCAGTACAGGTGAGGGCTGGAAGGGAGGAACCAAAACTGTTTGCTAATAGCTAAACAAAACATTAAAAAATGTCCAGATGTTTACATTAGTCACTGACAGTAGGAACACTTACTACAGTGTAGAAACATGCAGCTGGTACATTGTGATACATGTGTTTTTTTTGTGAAAACATAATTTTTGTTTATTGTATTTCCATGCTTTTCATTTTGTTTTGTATGTGGATATGTCTGAAATAAACTAAATCAAATAAAAAAAAATCAAATCAAATGTCTTACTTTTGAAAATCCCAACTTTTGAGAATTGAATTCCCCAAATATATCAATCTCTCTCATTTTCCAATTGAGGATCTAAGTAGTGTCAGATAAGTTGAAGGGCCAAATGAATCTTGTCTTGTTATCATGTTTGTAAGCCGTTGTGTATCTGTCAGTTTTGAGCAGGTGAAGACTCATATCCAGACCTACCTGAGGAATCTGGAGGAAAATCTTCTCCTGAAAGAGGACAGGACAGAACTCTACCTGCTGTTTGTCAACTGCTTCCAGGTAAAACACTAACAACTTCACTTATGTATGCACGTTTTACATATACTGTGGCTAAATACAAATATCCATTCTTCCCTGCTATTTAGTATGGTAGAAAAATATGTTGGATGTCCCAATACATGTGGTCTAATGCAGCATGCTGAGAAACACACAGATATCCTAGTACATATTTCTGAAACAGTCTAATTTTTCCTTAATGCCTATGTCATGGGTTTACCTCTCACCCAGGAACACCAGCTGGCTTAGTAGAAACACTACCGCTTTTGTCCAAAGGGGTGCAAGACTTAAAAAAAGCTGAAAGTTCCTCAGAGCACCTTTAAATAACATGCCATCTTAACCCCCTGTTGAACTGTACATTTCCATTTAATTTGAAGACTTATTTGTAAAGATAAATGGTGGATTAAATTGCATTAAAGTGAAATGTGAAATGTGTCTCTCCCAGTGAAGAACCTATAGTTACACAAAAATATCTTTATTTCTCTCCCTCCCTCCCCAGGACTCTCTGTTGTGCAGTGAAGCGAGGGATGAGGGTGAACAGACAGAGAGACAGACAGAGAGAGAGAGAGAGACGTGTTTCCTGAGCAGAGTGGCTCGTAAACAAACCGCTGATCGTCATGACGACCCGGCAGAGTTCCTCCTGGACACGGCCAGACTGAGAGTCTGTCTCAGTCAAGCTGCTGCACTGCTGAGGGAGGAGCCACAGCACGGTGGGGAAGGATTTAATTTAATTTAATTTAATTTAATTTAATTTAATTTAATTTAATTTAATGTAATTTAATTTAGTTTAATTTAATTTTATTTTATTTTATTTAATTTAATTTTATTTTATTTTATTTTATTTTATTTAATTTTATTTAATTTTATTTAATTTAATTTTATTTTATTTTATTTTATTTTATTTTATTTTATTTTATTTTATTTACAATGCAAGTCATAAAAGTATTTATTTTATTAGAAAAAAATATTTAAAAAATAATTATGTCTTTTTGAAGATGTATTACATTTTATTTTAAATTAAAATTTTTATTAAAAAAAACAATAATAATCCTTTAAAAATTTAACAAGAAATCTTAAAAAAAAGATATGCTGTATATAGTAAATAAGGTATTTATTATTATTATTATTATTATTATTATTATTATTATTATTATTATTATTATTATTATTATTATTATTATTATTATTATTATTATTATTATAAATGAATTAACCCACCTTGTTAAATTGCTATATTTTTCTCTCTCCTGTAATCCAGGCAGACACACCCAGGGTGACTCTCTCTTCCTCCAGCAGGTGAAGGCAGTGTGTGAGTACTGTGGTAACGGCTGGCACAGAGTGTATCTGCTCAGAGCGCTGTACAGGCTCTCGGGCTTAGAGAGAATCCTGAGTCTACTGAACAGCCCGGCACAGAGGTGGATATTCCCCCCTGATCTCGTTACACAACAGGTATTTTACACACGCACGCACGCACACACACACACACACACACACACACCACACACAGAGAAAAAAATCATTCTGACCATTTTGTTTCTGATGTCCTTTGACATAATTAAAACATTTTTGGAGTTTAAAGAAAATAATTGGATGCTTTTCCCCGATTTTTTTAATTAGTATGTGAATTTATTTGCTGCATTAATTGTGTATAACTGTTTAAAAATAGTGAAACATCCCAGTTGATTTATTACTTTACTAATCATTCAGCTTTACTTTTGTGATGTTGTTAAATTGATTAAAAAAACGAAAATTTTCTGAGCATTATGAAGAATTGAATGCATTACAACCCCTCCATAACCATAACATCAGTGGAGGAAAAAATCTATATACTGTTCATAATGCAATCATAACAAAGAACTACATTTCTAACTAGGATCCATTATGTGTTCTTTACTGAGTTGGAACTTATAAAGCTGAATGTTGGAGCTTTGAACTTTATTTAAAGGGGAAAAAAACACTAAAACATTAATTATCTATTAATTTGTGTGTTCCAGAGGTTGATTCCTGCTAACATAGACCAGTTCCTGTGCTGTGGACCGTCGTACAGAGCCATGAGAGACGCAGTGGCTCGACTTCTAGTGGAAAACAAGTCAGACGCTTTCAAGACGGAGATAAAGGTCAGTGGGTAGAGAGCGTGTACCATTTAGACTTGGTCCTTGTCACAGTGGTCGCGGGTTCAAATCCGACCCATAGACCTCTACTGCATGACATCACCCCTCCCTCTGTCTCCCTCTCTCTCTCTCTCTCTCTCTCTCTCTCTCTCTCTCCTCATTTCAACTGTCGATAAAAGGTTAAAATACTTAAAAAATATATATAAAAAAATAATAGTATAACATGCTGTCATATCTCCTAATGACCACTAGAGGTCCTTAGTAGGTTATATCAGTGAATCAGTAGTCTCGCAAAGCCAGACCAAACTACAGCAAGTAGTAGGGTCTGGAAGCACTCTGTTTAGAGCCGTCTATTCGGGTGGGGAAACCGGGGGAAACTGGGCTAGCCTGTTTGTATTTGTTTAAACCAATCACAATCATCTAGGGCGGGGCTAACCCCGGGAAGCAGCAGCGGTGTCCTGCAAAATAGTGCCGGGGGGGGACTTATTTTGATGGAACGTCTTCACGTCCAGAGACTGTCAGAGAAATGGCTAAACCCGCAAACGCCACACAAAAACTATTAAAGACAAAAGGAATATACATAGTGTGTTGCTTTCTAACCAGCATGTCAAGACACCATACACTTTAGCCCCCGAGGAGCTCACGGGATAACTTAACCGGAGTTAACTAGCCACCCACGTAGTGTTATCTCTGGTAACATTATCATCGGCGGTTGAGAGGACGGCTACGGCGGTCGAGTAGAATTTTTAGCATTCGAGAACTTATGTCACCACCTCCTATCGCTGTAGTCAGAGCCGTAGTCCGTCTGTTTACAGGCAGAACAGGGTTTTGACGTTGTGAGCGCTACACCAACTGCAGCAAGTAGCCGTAAGAGTTGCTAGGTGATAGTGGAAGCCGTTGGAATCTTTCCCCGTCGCTAAAACACCGCTGCATAGTCCCTAATTCACCAAAGAAAGGGAACGGCGGATCTTAATCTAGCTGGTTATAAGGTCCGGTGCTCAATTCAAACCCCCACGCTTCATTTTCCAGAGTTTATGAGGGTATTTCTGCCCGGGGGTAGTTGTACAATGAAGTTGGACAGCTAGGCTAAGCTAGGATGCATCCCGGACCGCCGCCGCCAATATTATTATCCCGAAGTATCGCCACACTTTATTTCTGTCTACAGTAATGTGACTTCTCACACCCTGTGTGTGTGTGTGTGTGTGTGTGTGTGTGTGTGTGTGTGTGTGTGTGTGTGTGTGTGTGTGTGTGTGTGTGTGTGTGAGAGCGCTGCACATAAGCACACGGGTTGACTGAGCGAATTGTTTCCGAATTTGAGGGGGATCACAATAGGGGAAAGCCAGCAACCGGAATAGGAGGGGGCTGCGTCAGGGCTGCGTAGCTTTTCGACGCAAGCGAATAGACGCTGGCGGAAGTGGTCATGCCAGACTAGTGAATCAGTGACACATTGAAATTAGATTTTTTTTTAAATAAGAAAAAAGTGGCAAGAATATGAAATATACAGTAACTACCGGAATACAAAAAAAAAGCTTGTTTAAAAGATCTTATATGATCATTCATTTTTAGAAACATCCTGTCTTTAATCGTTTTTTCTGTTTCCCTCTGTCTGTCTGTCTGTCTGTCTGTCTGTCTGTCTGTCTGTCTGTCTGTCTGTCTGTCTGTCTGTCTGTAATCCCCCCTGTAGAAGCTGAAAGGATCCCAGCTCAGCCTGGTGGCTCTGGCCGTGTTCAGACAGGTCACGTGCTGCTACAGATCAGCTGAGGCCCAGACCCTGCCCGCCCCACAGGTCAGAATCAAAGTGTCTAGAGCATGTTATAATGGCCAATAACGTATTCATCTTTCTTTTTTTAAAGCTATAGTGCGTAATAACTAGCAATAACTTATATAACATACGACTTGCTGTAGTTTGGTCTGGCTTTGCGAGACTAGCAATAACTTAATACGTTTCCAGTTTTAAATGTAATGAAAGCAACAATCAAAGTGTCTTTAGCATGTTATTATGGCCAATAACGTAATACATTTTCTTTAAATTTTTTTAAGCTACATTTTCTAAATAACAACACATACACAAGATCCAATACAACGATATAGAAAACATGGTAAAATAATACAGCAAAGCCAATGGTTAGTAAAAGGCATACGATGAAAGTGAGTCTTAAAGCTAAAGTGCGTAACTTTTTCATATACTGTATAATATGAATGTCGGTTACATTCAAGCCATCGCCAAACAAGTCAACACAAAGTTGATTAAGCCTATTATCAGCTCCACAAAACTCTCTCTGTATTCCTCAGTATGGCAGCGTTTACAAACTGGTGTCTCCCTTCCCCGCAACACTGGTGCAGGAGCTCAGAAAAACCCCAAGAAGAGACTTATATTATTTAAAAAAAAAATTAAAATATAACGTTATCGGCCATTATTACATTTTTGGCTGCTACGATTTCACATGAAAAATTGTAGCTATTGTAAATGTACTTTCTCATTTTCAACAATTTTTTTTTTATGACTTTCCAGGAGTTGGCGAGACTGGAGGAGCTTCTGAAAACCATCCAATCAGAAGCGTTCAGGGATTTCTGCATTGGTCTCCTGTCCAATCAGATCGGGGGGCAGACCTTAGCTCTGAGCAGGGACCAATCAGCTCAGAGACAGACTGTCATGGAGCTGCTGGTGCATCTGGACTCTGTGTTGCTCACTGGAAACACTCTCCTCAGTCCTCTGCACCAAATCTCCTCACAGCCGCAAAATGTCACAGTAAGATGATTCTTATAATGTACGATTTGATTAATGTTATCTACTGCAAATAGCAGCACGCCACTGATTTTTGCACATAAAGGTCTGTATTCTCTTCACAATTTCATCATGTCGAGAAAACAGTTGTATAAGTGATTGAGCCCTATAAACTTTCCCCAAATTCTCCCCCAGTACACAGTATTATCAACTCCTATTTGTTTTCGTTTCTGGCCTAACACTACATTTTAAAAGATTACATTGAATGTATCACCACGAAGGTACCCTTAAACAATGATCCATTTTTACTGAACAGCGCTTGAACACATCACAATGTAACTCAATACAACCTAAGTCCCAATCGAAGGAAACAGACTAAATCACTGCATGTCATTTACTTGTAATGTTTTTTAAGCTGCATTCTTTTTTTTAGTAATTAGTATTTTATTGAGTTTTTATACATCACTGTAACAATGTAATCAGAATTGTAGTCAACACAACAATTGACGTCTTATAATTTATCCCTTAGTGATGTTACATTTTTGAAAAAGAAAATAAAGATTATGCCAAAAGGGGTAATAGAAATCAGGTAGAAATAGTTAAAAAAAAAGGTAAAAAAAATCAAATAAAAAAAAGCGAAAAAAATAAAAAAAATATGTATATATAATAGAAAAACACACATGGATCAGTTGTACAGATTTACAATAAGCAACACTCTCTCATCTGGTAGCATTATATTGCACGTACTTTCCCCATTTCGCCACATATTTTTCAGTCCTGTCATTGATGTTGAACGAGATTTTTTCGTAGGATGCCACTTTTGCCAACTCCGTGCTCCACTCCTGGAAAGAGGGCTCACCTGGGTTCTTCCAGTTTCTCATTATAATTTGTTTTCCAACCATTATACTGGTCTGAATAAAGTCCGCTGCCCCACAGTTTAAGCTGCATTCTTATATTTATATTTCTCTCACAAGTCCCTCAACGTTATGGAAGTGCACACCTAAAAAAAAGCTTGAGTTCAGCTGACGTAACAGCACGAGTAGTCCGACATCAAAATCCATGTGAAGGTGCAGTGAGTGTCTAAAGGGAATGAACGAAGACCACCATAGCTTCTGTAAATACATTAACTCTGATCCATTTACTGTTTTCCTCACAGAACTCTTTCCTGCCCACCATGGCCGATGACCACTTAAGTGACGTGAGACAGTGGTTGAATAAAGAGAAGAACCAAATTTACTGTAAGTATTTGACATTATACAGGTTCAGCTTATTCTCTGTCACTTCTGAATTCATCAGAATAGATTTAATATATTTTATTTCATTCACAGATTGCGCCAACGGACATCCATGCTCAGTGGGAAATGTAGGTGCTGTTTTTTTGACTAAAGTCTTTGCATTAAAGTTTATTTTTTTTAAAGTTTATTTCGATTCCTAATCTATGAAATAACTTTGAAAATTTAAAATTGGAAAAGTATTTGTCGGAGAAGATTCAAATTGTTTTTCAGAGAATATCCGACTTCAACTTTGATAAAAAAAAATTAAAAAAAAAACAGTTAAAATATCTGTCCCCTTGCTCCTTTTTTTCCACAATGCCCCAAAATTATTTCAGATTTCAGATTTTGTCAATGTAGAAAATATGAATAAATATAACTTTTTGTGCTTCTATATTGCCCCACAGTGTGGTAAACCGGTGGAGACAGCTAAATGTTTGGACTGTGGAATTCCAATTGGAGGACGGGATCACAAACCAGTCGCTGGATTTACCGCAGACACAGGACAAAGGTACAAATCAGCTTAAAGGCCTACTTCACCGGTTGGAATATGAAGGTGTATTGAACTCGGAGATCCTATGAAGTATAAATGTGCAAAAAAAAATTAAATCGGATCATCCTAGCGAGAAATGAAGGGTTAGACAGTGAGACCATAAAACACTCTTTCTGCCTTTTCTCAGGCTAGGATGATCCGATTTCATTTTTTTTGCACATTTATACTTCATAGGATCTCCGAGTTCAATACACCTTCATATTCCAACCGGTGAAGTAGGCCTTTAAATAACACTATTCTGAAGGTTATTACAGAAGGATTTGTTCATATGTTGTTAATTGTCTGATTTATGATATATTTTGTTCTTAAAAACATGCTGAAGATGCCTTTAGTGAGACCTCTACACACTACACAGTATGGTTTTGATTTATAAAAATGAAAGGCTGTATCCAAAATATTTTCTGTAAAAACTTTTAGACACTAATATGTTGTATGTAAAATGAAATAAATATTTGAACTCTGGCTTTATCAAACATCTAGATTCTTGGTTTTTAAAGGGATGAAAAATGTATTTAGATATATGACAAATTTGCATTTTTCTTCAAACATTTCTGGAAAAAATTGTAATACAAAAAGATATTGTTTTGATGTAAGAAATCCACTGGCAAAGTTTCATGATTATATCTATAAGGTAAACATGTCTACCCTATTCACCTGTAGTGTCTCGCCTTAATCTAAGTGTGTGTTCCTGTGTGTGCGTGTGTGTGTGTTCCTGTGTGTGTGCGTGTGTGTGTGTGTGTGTGCGTGTGTGTGTGTGTGTGTACAGTAACCGTGATCAGACGCGGACAGGACACATATTGGGGGCAGCTCATGGGAGGTCTGAAGCCCCAGAGAGACAGATGACTGTGGCTCAGGGCTCTGTGCTCAGACTGATCACACACCTCGCTATGCTGCAGGGAGCTGTCAGGAACGACAGGGTGAGAATTCACATACATATACGTACATAGCCTTTATATTATCCTTTATTCCTTTTTAGAGGTGTAGGGCTGCAACTAAAAATTATTTTGATAATCGATTAATCTGTCGATTATTTTCTCGATTAATCGATTAGTGTTTTGGTCTGTAAAATGTCAGAAAATGGTGAAAAATTTTGATAAATTTTCCAAAGCCCATGTTGACGTCCTCAAATGTATTTTTATGTCCAAAACACACAGATATTTCAGTTTACTGTCATAATAGGATTAAAGAAACCAGAAAATATTCACATTTGAGAAGCTGAAATCAGAGAATTTGGACAGTTTTTATTAAAAAATTATTCGAAGCGATTAATCGATTATCAAAATAGTTGCCGATTTTTTTAATGATCGTGTAATAATTGATGTCGATTAATCGTTGCAGCTCTATAGAGGTGCTACAAATAACTTTTTAATATTTCAAATATTTCTGAAACTGTCTCATTTTTCCTCTGATGATCATAAATTACATGCAACAGAAAACGAGACCATCAGTGCAAAGAATGTTATTTTTATACAGTTTTAATTAATGCCTTTGTCATGGGTATACGCTCACCCAGGAACAACAGCTGGCGTAGTAAAAACACTACCGCTTTAGTCCAAAGGAGGTGCTGACTCCACCTTTAAACATCTCAAATTAAATCTAACTAACTAACTATACTGTATAGATAGATAGATAGATAGACAGACAGACAGACACACACACACACACACACACACACACACACACACACACACACACACACACACAGACACTTTATTTATGTTGTATGTTGCTGTTGTAGGCAGTGGCTGCTATGATCCACCCCAGACCTGCTGATGTGCCCGGGTTCCTGCTGACTCACCTGGAGACAGACCTGCGTGTGCTGGGGAAGACACTCGACATAAACATGGACGACACAGCGGTGACTGTTCATCTGATCCTCAATACCTGCGCCAAACACACTAAAGGTGATTATCACTCTTTATTACATGGCACATAGAAATCCTGTGTCGGGCGCTCCGGTGGTGTAGTGGATAGAGCGCGTACCATATTGGCTCTGGCCTTCGTTGCAGTGGTCGCGGGTTCGAATCCGACCCGTGGACCTTTACTGCAGGTCATCCCCCCTCTCTCTCTCTCTCTGTCTGTCTCTCTCTGTCTCCCCATTTCAACTCTGTACTGTCTAATAAAGCTTGAAAATGCCAAAAAATTAAATAAAAAAATAAAACCCTGTGTAAATCACGGCATTATACAGGTCTGTTATTTCCAGCAAGACAGACCGCTGTCAAGGGTTTAATGACCGTTGCTAAGGGTCTCTACGTCACAGTTTTGATGGATAGACGTCCACAAACAGTCAGTTAGGGCTATACTACTCCTTCAGAAAACAATGGAATACTTTTTCAACATGACTGTGCATGTATCAGGAGAGCAGGGAACACAGGAGTCATGGTTAATGTCCGACAGGAATCCAGTCAAGACGACGTGAGTACGTTTGGCCACATATTGACAGCTCCTGCTTCAGCTTGTCGGTCTTTATTTCTAGCAAGTGACCCGTTCGCTATACTTTATCCCTTACATAAAGATGTTTCAGAATAGTTTGTTTCATTTATGTATTTATATAATTTTTAACTCAGATATATCATCATTAAAACAATTATATTTTGTTTTACAATTTTTTCAGAAACAGATTTTAGAGATACAGCCTTTTTTTCATTTTATGAATCAAAAAACAACATGTCTCATAAATTAGACAATTAACAAACATATGAACAAATCCTTCTGTAATAACCTTCAGAAAAGTGATAAGAATTATTATGTAAAGTTTAGTTGATGTAAGTTTTTTTTTAACTCAGCTGAATGTTTTCTCAAAGGTACGAGACATGAACTGTCCTCCAGACAAAGACGTCAGCAGTGGGAGAAGTTTGTCTGTGAGTCGGCCATCAACCCAGTGCTTCAAGTAAGGAACACAGTTTTTCTAACGGCCATCAAACTGACATGGCAATATTATTTATATTTTTTACAATGGATTGACAGATATTCCTAACCCCTTCATATACATATAAGCATTCAGTTTAACCCCTTTAAACCTGCAGTGTGTAGAATTTTGGGTTTTATTTCTTAGCAGATTTTGTAGAAAATAATTATAATATCCATAAGTACGTTTAATGTAGTGCATAATAGCTGAATTTTCTTTTTAGAATTATTATTTTTTCCCTTAGAAAGGGTCTCATATATGTCCATATTTCTCCATAGTTTGGACCAAGGCCTTGTCACCGCCATTTTGGAAGTGTCATAGTTGGAATGTCATCAGGTGCATTGTTTAAAATTTAGAATTGTTCTTGTCCTTGAAGGCCACAGTAGCTTCTGTTATTATTCGAAAGGGTTGGGGTTACCCAGGGAGCGTTGCATTCTAGAACTTTGTAGAACTTACTTGATGATGTCATATTACACACTGCACCTTTAAAGTAAGGAACACAAACATTTGAGCAGAAATGATTACTTATTATTATTTTGTCTTACAATACAAATGACTTACAATGACAATGTACTAAAACAGATCAATTTGCACAAACATTTCAAAATAAGACATTATTTCATCCAAGGTAAATCCACAGAAATCTTTCCATGGCTTACAGGTCCTCATATGTTACATGAGACAGCTTTTAGCTTCAGTGCCCCTGACTCCTGGAACAATGTACAGCAACAAATTCAAATAAATACCTTCTTATTGATCTCTCGAGTATAAATAAAAGTTAAATGAAAGAAAAAGGAAAAAAATGTCCAGAGTAAATTGACATTAGTTTTGTTTCAGGATTTGAGGAGGAACCTATCAGAGGCTCAGGATAGAATCGGGGCAGACGACGGCCTGTCTGGAAGCCCCATAATGACCCTTCTGCTGGGAGATCCAGGCACCAGGCTGTCCCTCCCCGCAGACTGCCCCACAGACAGGTCATCTTTCTGGGCTTTGCCTGAGACGGTCACCCTGGAGAGATTCACTCAGCTGGTCGGAGAATCACAGGGACGAAGCAAGTCACCACTGCTTACCCTCTTCCTCAACAAGGTAGGTTGACAAACAAGGTTTATTTTTATTTTTTATTTATTTTATTTTATTTATTTTTTTTATTTTTTTTTATTATTATTTTTTATTATTATTATTATTATTATTATTATTATTATTATTATTATTATTATTATTATTATTATTATTATTATTATCATTATTATATATATATTTTTTTAATTAACAAGGTACCGATATATATGTAAAACTCTTTTTTGACACTTTTGACACAGCGTAAAGGGGAAATTTAAATTATTTGGCACAGTCATTGATCAAAGCCTGCATTTTGACAAAAACACAGACATCATTTTTAAAGGCACTTTGTGTAAAGGAGATCAGAACAGATTTGGTAGATATAGAATATAACATTCATATTCATGACCATAGCTCCACCGTAGCTTCTGTAAATTCACAGAACACGAGGAGTAGACACAGAGAACTGCAATCTAGATTTCTCACCACTAGAGGATGCCAAAATACATTCCTTGATTTGCCTCTGATATGGGGCTTTTGTCACTTATGTCTAAAATCTGTGGGCAAGTGGAAAAATCTTTTAGTCTGAACTAGGCTTAAATGTCTATGGGCCGGTTTCGCAGACATGGATTAAGCCTAGTTCTGGACTAAATTGTACTTTCAATGGACAATCTCTATTCAAAATTCCATTTAGTCCAGGACTTGGCTTAATCTATGTCTGTGAAACTGGCCCATTGTGTTTCTAAAGCTTATCTCAAGTTTGACGTACACATTAAAGGTGGAGTCAGTGATTCTGGAGAACGCTTGTTGTCAAAATCACTTTTTTGTCAAAATCAGTGAATATCTCCTCATGACCCGCTACCTGTCTGTACTGTGTGTGTTGAAAAAAAAGTCCAGTGTTAATACACAGCCTAGGCTCTGTAAACTGGTATGTAAACAAAGGGGGCCCACCATTAACTGTCTGTGTTTGTGTTTGTGCCTCAGGTCCACTGTGTGAGGCAGTTACATCACCTGCCTGAGCTGGCTGCTCTACAGTCAGATCTGATGAGAGCGTTTCCTATGACATCACACTCAGCCACACTCACTATCAACCAGATGGTACAACCGCTGCCTACAGGTAACGACAGACATACAGACAGACAGACAGACAGACAATGAGACAGACAGACAGACAGACAGACAGACAGACAGACAGACAGACAGACAGACAGACAGACAGACAGACAGGCACACAGACAGACACACAGACACACAGACAGACACACACTCCACCACACACTATCAACCAGATGGTACAACCACTGCCTACAGGTAAAGATACACAGACAGACAGACACGGACAGACAGACAGACAGACACACAGACAGACACACAGACACACAGACAGACAGACACACACAGATGGAAACACAGACTCACACTCACGCACGCACAGTCATGCTCGCTCGCTCACACACACAGAAACACACAGACAGACACACACACACACACACACACACACACACACACACACACACACACACACTGATCTTTCTTACTGTCCCCATCAGGATACCAGAAGAAGGTTCTGCTGGAGAGGGTGGAGAGATTCATGAAGGTTTGGAACAGTCTCAGAGCCGAGGTCGCAAACAACTGTAAGAATCTAACGTCTAGACTTTGTGTGTGTGTGTGTGTGTGTGTGAGTGTGTGTGAGTGTGTGTGTGTGTGTGTGTGTATGTGTGTCGCTCAGTGTGTGTGTGACCTGCGTATGTGAATGCATATGTTGATCCCAAAGGCCTGTCCTCCTCGTGTGTGTGTGTGTGTGTGTGTGTGTGTGTGTGTGTGTGTGTGTGTGTGTGTGTGTGTGTGTGTGTGTGTGTGTGTGTGTGTGTGTGTGTGTGTGTGTGTGTGTGTGTGTGTGTGTGTGTGTGTGTGTGTGTGTGTGTGTGTGTGTGTGCGTGCATGTCTCTGTCTGTCTGTCTGTCTGTCTGTCTGTCTCTGTGTGTGTCTGTTATAAACTATATTATGATTCAATGCATTAATCTGGCTAAATAAACAATCAAATGTCTCGGTTTTCTGTCAAAAGAAATATATTGTATTGGGCTTATGTCATAATCAATATGACAAGATTTGAATTGCAAACGGTAAACTCTGAAAACTACACACTGGAAAAACTGACACTATAACGAGACATTTATATTACTTTATACTTATATACTTTGGTTAAGATTTTTATGTCTTAACTTTCTCCCGTGTGTGTGTGTGTGTCTCTATCTGTGTGTGTGTGTGTGTGTGTGTGTGTGTGTCTCTCTGTCTGTCTGTCTGTCTGTCTTTCTCTCTCTCTGTCTGTTTGTCTCTCTGCCTGTCTGTCTGTCTGCCTTCCTGTCTGTCTCTCTCTCTCTCTCTCTCTCTCTCTCTCTCTCTCTCTCTCTCTCTATGTGTGTGTGTGTGTGTGTGTGTGTGT
Organism: Ammodytes marinus; assembly: GCF_949987685.1. Lineage (NCBI taxonomy): Eukaryota > Metazoa > Chordata > Actinopteri > Uranoscopiformes > Ammodytidae > Ammodytes > Ammodytes marinus. The sequence goes on along the minus strand of NC_137224.1, from coordinate 703,668 downwards.
GTGTGTGTGTGTGTGTGTGCTTCTACATAACAGCTGAATTAGGCGTGGATGTGAACCTGTGTGAGAAGGAGTTGACTATGGAAAGCTGTGGAGACTTTCTGACCCCGTCTCACCACGGCCCGGGGTCATGCCTCAGAAAGCTGGTCGACTTCCTGTCTGAGACCCACAATGCATTAGTAAGGGAAGCCAGGAGGGCCAATGGACAAGAGCACAGGTTAGTTTTCGATCTCAATATATCTCAACTTCTAAAGCACTTACATCAACTAAATGTGACGTAGTAATTCTCGGCACTATTCTGAAGGTGATCACAGAAGGATTTGTTCATATGTTGTTCATTGACTGATTTATGATACTTTTTGTTCTTAAATTTTTTTTTTTACTTTGGACGCTATTATGTTGTTAAAATGAATCTGGCTTTATCCAACATCTGAATTTTAGTTGTTTCAAGAGATGCAAACGACACATAATAAGGTCTTAGATATTGCAAAATTTGCAAATTTGTCTGGATTTTTTTTTTTTTTTACAAATTGAATTACAAAACATATGTCAGTAATCAACTGGCAAAGCTACATAATTATTTTTATAAGTTAGAACATTACCCTATTCACCTGCAGTGTCTCAACTTACATATTTTAGATTTCTATCATCCTATTTTTTTACGTAAATATTTAATAATAATGTACTATATATGTAACTTCATGGCCATGCTCGTACACTATACGCTTGTAATATTTTGCTAGCTGTTGGTGTGGGTGTGGATGTGGATGTGGTCAAATATAAATAAATTGCCCTCCTTGGGATCAATAAAGTTGTCTAATCTAACCTTTTTTTTAAAACATTTATTTTTGAATTTTTCTTGTTTTAAAGAACACAAACACACAACTGAAAAAGTGAACAAACACACAAGCAAAAGACAAAATAAGTCTAATATAATCTTAATATCTCTCCACAGTGAATGCAGTGTACCATTGGAGAGGGTCTCAGACACAATTCATATTTTAACTCTGGCTTTATCCAACATCTAGATTTTTAGTTTTTTTAAAGAGATGTAGACAAAATGACTTACATATTGCCACATTTGCATATTTATTCGACCATTTCTGAAATAATTAATATACAAATAATAGTTTTAATGTCAGGCATCAACTGGCAGATTTTCATGGTGATATCTATAAGTTCTTAAGATCAATAATGTTGTCTAATCTAGGGGTCGCCCTTAGCTCAGTCGGTAGGGCGTCCTCCCCATGGGCCTCGGCCAGCAGCAGACCCGGGTCCGATTCCAGCCCGCGGTCGTTCTCTGCATGTCACTCCCCTCTCTGCCCCATTTCAACTCTGTCTCTACACTATCAATAAAAGAATAAAAATGCCAAAAAAAATATCTTAGAAATTGTCAAATCTAATCTTTATATCTCCCTCCCAGTGAATACAGTGTTCCATTGGACAGGATCTCAGACACTCAGCTGACTGTGTGTAGCCCTGAGAGAGAGCTGCTCCCCCTGGTGTTGGCTCACTGTCACTACACGCTGAGGAAAGGAGGAGAGACAGACAGTACATACGATCTGCCCGGCATTCAGACACAACTCGCACGACGATTCCTGGCTGGAAAACCACTCATTAAAGCGGTAAAAATCACACTTTATTATAATAACTGTATATTCTACTTCTAAGGAAAGGAAATTTAACATTAACAATGGACCGGATTGGACCTATTATCTTGCATTTAGGTAACTTATCATTCATATGTAATGGAAATGAATCTGTCATATGTATACAAATTTTGATATCAACATACTATATTTTTTATTTTATTTATTTTTTCAAGTCTATTGTATGCACTAGATTTTTTTTTGTTTTAAGCTAAAACTAGAATTTTTGAGTTCTTTATGCTAAGAATTCCAAATAATAACAGTTGTGCAAACCAATTCTCTGTCATACAGAAAACTAAGAAAAAGCAAGTCGGTCAAAATATTGATTAAAACTGTATGAAAAAAACTTTCACTCTTTGGAATTCTTTGTATGTAGAGCTCAAAACTTGAAGTTACATTACATTACATGAGGCTCTGTCCTCTTCACAGCAGCAGACCCGGGTTAGAATCCAGCCCGGGTCGTTCTCTGCATGTCATTCCCCTCTCTCCCCCATTTCACCTCTGTCTAATACATGGTAAATGGACTTGACTTATATAGTGCTTTTCTAGCCGATTTTCTCAGCC
>NC_137224.1:686458-696458 GCF_949987685.1 Ammodytes marinus | reverse complement strand
TGTACATTCAGGTGTTTATTTGACTAAACCTTGTCTGTTTGCGTCTGTATATTTCTCCTATACAACCATCTTTAACGGACATTATCTCAACATTAGTTTTTTTTCAATACTCAACTAAACTTTCCATAATCATTCTTAGCACTATTCTGATGGTTATTACAGAAGGATTTGGTTAAATGTTGTTTATTCTAGAAGAATTGTTAATATTTTCTTCTTAAAAACATGCCGAAAATGCATTTTTAAGACCTGTACATAGGATTTTTTCTATTTATAAAATGAAAATAAGTCTGTATCCAAAATCTGTTGTGTAAAATCTTTGGACACTAATATAATAATAATAATAACAATAATAATAATAATAAAAATAATAATAATAATAATAATAATAATAATAATAATAATAATAATAATAATAATAATAATAATAATAATAATAATAATAATAATAATAATAATAATAAATTGTATTTAAAGGCGCCTTTCATGACACTCAAGGACACCGTACAATGAGACAAATACAGTGCAATCAATTGAATTAAAAACAAAAATGGGATGGGAAGATCAGGAGGGGGTACGCAAATTTGAAAAGGTGAGTTTTGAGTTTAGATTTGAACAGGGATATGGAGTCATAATAATATGATCTTTTGTTGTGTGTTTAGGACCCGTTTCAAAGGCTTCCCTCAGAGTTCAAACAGAGACTTTCTAACGAGGAGAAGAAAGAGTTGAAGAGTTTCCTCGCTGCCACAGATGTTGACTCATTCTCTCTGGAGCTTCATGAAATCCTACTGCTGAAAACAAACACCGCCGTGCCCGATGACGACTACCAGCCACAGTGGGAGTAAGAACAACACTTTACTATCATCGTTAAAGGAATACCGTAATTTTCGGACTATAAGCCGCGACTTTTTCCCCATTTTTCGACCCTGTTATTACACAGCACAGTATTCTGTACTAGCTACTATTGCTCTAAATGGTAACACTTGAATACGTTGTGCAAATATGCAACTTGTTTGTTGAAATGTTAATAAATGGGAGCTTCCTCAAGCAGCCATCTCTTTCCCGACAATCCCCTCTGTGCACGAACTCTTACATATGGTAAATAAACATTATAACACCTGCGGCTAATAGTCCAGTGCGGCTTATAGTGCGGAAAATACGGTACTTCACCCATACAGAACCAGCGTTCTATCATTATAAAATCACTATTATAATAGGGGAAGGTGGGGTGATTTGTGCATTTTGGAAGTTGCAAAACCCATTGTTTCTAGAAAACCGTGGAAGAAATTGGAAATGTGACCACATATTTAAGAAGAGCCATCCATTTGACTCATCCTGTAAAGAAGGGAGACACAAGGAATAAGATATAAGCACATTTAAGCTCAAAAAACTGTGTTTTGCCTTTCAAAGTAAAATTTCCATGATCAAGGTTTTTTGATTATTGTGTCTGAACAATTATAGACACGTTTGAAAACATTTGACACATGTTTTAGTGCTTTGGTATGCTACACTTTGAGTCTATATAATTAGCACAATGTCAACCCTAAATTGCTGCATCATGCCTATTATCCAAAATTCTGGGGATGGGGTGATTTGTGCGCAAGGGCCTGGGTGAGTTATAAGTAAGTAAGTAAGTAAAATGTATTTATAAAAGCACATTTATGACAGTTTGCATTGTCCAAAGTGCTGTACATAGTGCATTCAGTAGGTAAACAATGAAGGTACAATAACAATAACCAAAATAAAAGACGTAAAGCCCATACATCCACATAAACACAGATAGTAGTGCAGAGGTAAGTAAGTAGTGCAGAGGTTAATGGGGAGGAAACACCAGGGTGTACATATGGGTTTTGAGCCTTGATTTAAAGGCAGAAATGTAGGGGGAATCACATTTGTCAGGTGGCAGTTGGTTCCACAAGCACGGAGCAACTAGTGCAAAGTACATTTCTGAGAGTTGTGCCAGTGGCATGGCTGTATACGCTGGTCACCAAAAGAAAGTGATTGTCTACAGTAGCTCAGAAGAGAGTGACATCTCAATTCCACTTAACGACACCACTGATGAGAGTTCAGATGGCCAGAAAGATGATGATGGTGACTTTGGTGATTTGTGCGACAAGACAACTTTTTTTCCGAAAGCTATATTTCTTAAACAGTTTATTCCAGATCCAAAGTTTTTATTGCCAGGGATGCACAACATCCTGAAATATATGTACATATTTGAGTTGGAGACATAACTGTCAAGGCCTCACTTTAAAATCACTTTGAGTAAAAAGTTGCACAAATCACCCCACCTTCCCCTATAATGAATGAGGTTTTTCTTCCCTCAATCTTCCCTTTGTTACATTTCATTTTAATGTTTCCTCTATTTATCCTCGAAAGACCCTCATATCCGTTAACCAATTAAAACATATAATTTTTAAATCAGCCCCACTCCACCTGTAACTGTTTTAATTAGGCTATTGTTCTGCTTCACCCATTTGTTCTGAATGTTTTAATAGTTCTTGTCTCTTTGTTAGCTTGTTGTATATTTGCATTGTGTGTTTTGTGTGTGTGTGTGTGTGTGTGTGTGTGTGTGTGTGTGTGTGTGTGTGTGTGTGTGTGTGTGTGTGTGTGTGTGTGTGTGTGTGTGTGTGTGTGTGTGTGTGTGTGTGCATTGTCATTTTACTCGACATCATTGTAAATGAGGGTCACTCACTCCTCAAGTGATCTTTCGAGGATAAATGAAGAAAATTAAAGGTGCAGTGTGTAATATGACATCATCAAGAAAGTTCTAGAATGCAACACTCCCTGGGTAACCCCAACCCTTTCGAATAATAACAGAAGCTACAGTGGCCTTCAAGGACAAGAACAATTCTAAATTTCAAACAATGCACCTGATGACATTCCAACTATGACACTTTCAAGATGGCGGCACTAGGCTTTGGTCCAAAATACGCAGAAATATGGACATATATGAGACCCTTTCTAAGGGAAAAAAAAATAATTAAAAACATTTTTTTCAGCTATTATCCACTAAATTAAATGTACTTATGGATATTATAATTACTTTCTACAAAATCTGCTAGGAAATAAAACCCAAAATTCTACACACTGCAGGTTTAAGGAAAGGAATTCTCCAGTAAAAACACAAACTAATTCACCATGTGTGAGTTGGAGGAGGAGGGGGATAGATGCACCAAATGGTCAAGAAAAAAAAAGAAAAAAAAAAATCCCCAAACATTAGCATTATTGACATGTTTACTTCCAGGATGACCCAAGAGGTGTTAGTGTTTTTAGGGAATAACAATAGTGTGTTCTGTGCTTTTCTGTGGGTGTTAGAAGTGTGCCTATTGTCACTTGGAAGCCTTACCACCCCTAGTCTAAAGGAATCCATTGATCCCTTAGGCTATTGCTTTAATCACAGTAAAGTGTGGGGGTCTGAGGGGTCTTGTGTGTGTGTGTGTGTGTGTGTGTGTGTGTGGGTGTGTGTGTGTGTGTGTGTAGGGAGGGTGTTGAGGGGTGTGTGGGGGGGGGGGGGGGGGGGGTTTAAGCCTTTTGAAATCGAGGGCCGAATTGTGACCCCTCCATCTGTCAGTGGAAAAGCAGCTTAGGAGGCAGCAAGTCAAATGTATTGAAACAGCATCTGGACAGAGGAGTGAATGGGAATGCCTATGATAGAAAAAGAACAATGGATGGATGGATGGATGGATGGATGGATGGATGGATGGATGGATGGATGGATGGATGGATGGATGGATGGATGGATGGATGGATGGATGGATGGATGGATGGATGGATGGATGGATGGATGGATGGATAGATAGATAGATAGATAGATAGATAGATAGATAGATAGATAGATAGATAGATAGATAGATAGATAGATAGATAGATAGATAGATAGATAGATAGATAGATAGATAGATAGATAGATAGATAGATAGATAGATAGATAGATAGATAGATAGATAGATAGATAGATAGACAGACAGACAGACAGACAGACAGACAGACAGACAGACAGACAGACAGACAGACAGACAGACAGACAGACAGACAGACAGACATTGGGTTGGCTATTACCAATGTTAGTTGATATAACAACGGTTTGTGCTCGATTCTTTGTGCATAGAAATATGTTTGCAACATAACTACAGATAGACAATGAGCTGAACCATAGTGGACATTTGATTTAAAGGTGCTACGAGGAACTTTAAAATATTTCTGAAAAAGTCCAATTTTTCCTCTGATGATCATACATGACATGTAACAGCAAACGAGACCATCAGTGCAAGGAATGCTATTTTTATATAGTTTTTCTTAATGCCTTTGTCATGGGTATACGCTCACCCAGGAACAACAGCTGGCGTGGTAAAAACACTACCGCTTTTGCCCAAAGGAGGTGCAGAAATTAACACACACTGAAAGTTCCTCGGAGCACTTTTTTAATGTGACACAATGAATACAGAAAAGCTCAAATTCATTCATTAATTTTTTCCCTCCCTGTCTGTCTACAGTATCCGGTCGACCTTAGAGATCCATTTGGAGCAGAAGAACCTTCCTCCTCTCCTCGGGCTGGACTCTCTATCGGAGGGCATCACGCTGGGACACGGGGCGGACGTTTGGAAGGCGGCCGTCGAGTTTAAGAAAAGATAAAACCAATTTAACAGAGAGATACGTATATACAGCTCTGGAAAAAATTAAGAGACCACTCCAAATATTCAGTGTCTCTCGTTTTACTCTTTATAGGCATATGTTTGAGTAGAATGAACATTTTGGTTTTATAATATAAACTACTGACAACATTTCTACCAAATTCACAATACAAATATTGTCATTAAAGAGCATTTTCAATAAGGAATGTAGAGATGAAGATTGAAGAAAAAATCCAGACTGGTCTCTTCATTTTTTCCGGGGCTGTATACATGTACTACTGCTGATAGTTGTTATTGTATGTGATTTACTTGTGTGATATATCCAGGGTGCCTTTTGTGGAAAAAATAATAGAAGGGGGAAGTTTTTTAAATGTTTTTATTCATGATATTAGCCACAAATTTTGGATCTTGCAGGAATATTTGAATATAGTTTTTCAATCTGGTAACTCATCAAGTTTAGCCTGTTATTTACAATCTTGTGGTATTCCCTTTCTCATGCGGACAGGTCTTACACAACACAAAAACAAAACATTCAAAAATTTAAATCTCCATTTCATTGCATATTTGGGTTTTTTTTCTTCAAGATTTAAGTTGTAAAATTGCCAGAAATAAACTGAAAAAATCTTACAAATTTGTTTAAAAAAACTATTTTTTTTGTCAAGGAAATGCATATTTTCTCTGCCAGGCATGCCGAGGGACTTATTTATAAACTTTAAAATATAATAGAACATAATCTCAAGTTTAAAAAGTTGACCGAGAACATTCCGGATTTTAGCGTTGTTTGCACTTTTGACTGTTGACTTATGTCTCCGCACTTTTTTTTATATTTTAGTGCTGATCTTTCTCTTTTATATGATTTCCATGTGTGTGTGTGTGTGTGTGTGTGTGTGTGTGTGTGTGTGTGTGTGTGTGTGTGTGTGTGTGTGTGTGTGTGTGTGTGTGTGTGTGTGTGTGTGTGTGTGTGTGTGTGTGTGTGTGTGTGTGTGTGTGGAATAAACACTGACAGGATGTCTGAATGAGGACTCACTGTCTTAATGCATTCCATATGACAAGCACAATCTGATTTTAAATTCCTTTCTTTCTATGATGTAGAAATTGTAAATGTTTATGCCTACTATTGAGATGTTTTTATTTGTTTAAGGTTTCAAATGTTAAGAAAGTGTATTCTATTTTTATGTTATGTTGAATCTGTAATGTTAAATCAATCAATAAATAAATTGTGAAAGAATGGGACATTTGTTTTAGCACCCTACCTATTTCTCATACATGTTTAACCATATTTTAACTGTAATAAGTTACAAACAATTCATTATTTCAAAATGAAATAAACCATAATCAATATTTGTGTCTTTTTATATCTCAAAAATATTGATAACTTGGGAAATTATCATGAAATTGATTATTTGTGCCATCAGCATCATTCAGTGCCTCCTTTTGCAAACTCAACCAAACCGTTTGTGTGGAAAGCCCCGCCCATTGGAATGGTCACTTTAAACAGACAGTTCCTCTCAGCCAATCAGATCAACGAATGAAGACGACAATGTTCTTTCTCCGCCAATCACAGACGTCAGGGGGCAGCGGCCGTTGGAGTGTTGTTGCCACAGAGATGGTGTTACACGTTATTTGGTCGCAGCACTTTCACTGCTCTGTATCTTCTTGGGATCAAAACACCACCGTGAAATCGAGGAAAAAACACATTTTAACAGCAATGGCGGCGTCCAGCTCTTAAAGTAAGTATTTCAAATCCTTTATGAGCTCATTCAGCGACATATATTTGTTTTTAAATGATGGCAAACGTCTTTTTAGCTTTTTTTAATGGCTAGAAATATAACCGTTAACGTGAGCTGTGGGTGTTACGTCTGAAACGGTGATTTAGCAAATCAGTTGAAATGAACGTTATCGCGTTTTTAATGGCGATACTTTGCATCAAAGTAAACATCCCAATCTACTGTACATTCAGATAAGGTTAAGCTAAGCATACAGTCACTGCTAGCAAAGGTTTAATGACTGATTTAGTTTACCGAAAGGTTATTATAACAACTATTTCTGTTGATAAATCCTAGCTGTGTATAGCTCTGTTGCTGTTTCATACGTTATATATTATATAATATTATTATTATTATTAAACAAACATTTCCTGCTTCAGTCTGTTGATTTTGTGATAAGATTTGAAGATGATAACATGAGTTACCACAGCAATCATACTGTACACCTGTCACTAGCTTCCTACACATCCTTAACAAGTCTTAAGGCATTGAATTTGAATCTAAAAATAATGCCTTAATTCCTCTTAAAACTACTTAATTCAACCTTTCATATGTCTTGAAAATACTCAGATATTTGGTTTCCATACATTCTTAAAAAGTCTTCAAATGCATTGGATTATATAATCTAAACATAAGGCTTTAATTGGTTTTTAAATGTACTACATTTCTTTTGGACATGCTCAGACATGCGCAGTACGACTTTATAAATCAGCGTTCCTAGACATCCTTACAAATTCCTAGAAGGCATTGCGTCCATTTATCTTAAAGGATCCTTTAAAGCTGCAGTGTGTAGAATTTTGGGTTTTATTTCCCAGCAGATTTTGTAGAAAGTAATTATAATATCCATAAGTACGTTTAATTTAGTGCATAATAGCTGAAAAAAATGTTTTGAATATTTTTTTTTTCACTTAGACATATATTGTCTCATATATGTCCATATTTCTGCATATTTTGGACCAAGGCCTAGTGCCGCCATCTTGAAGGTGTCATAGTTGGAATGTCATCAGGTGCATTGTTTAAAATTTAGAATTGTTCTTGTCCTTGAAGGCCACTGTAGCTTCTGTTATTATTCTAAAGGGTTGGGGTTACCCAGGGAGTGTTGCATTCTAGAACTTTGTAGAACTTTCTTGATGATCTCATATTACACACTGCACCTTTAATATAGCCTTACATATATCTGTATAAACAAAAGACTGATAAATTATCAGACATGATGAGGTATACACTGGTTTCAAATTTAAAAATTCCATTAATTCTGAATTTTAGGCGATAAATTGTCTAAACATGTTGAGAATAAGATTTGGAAATTGGTAGATTTTCTAATATTTTAATTCTGAGTAGTAATGGTAGCAATACAGTCTGGAATCTGTCTTTCTTAGAACTGTAGGGACCCTGTGTCACCATGTATCAGCTATTGTTTGCTACCAGTGTTTTAGAAGAGCTGCTTTGAAAAGGTGTTAATGGTTATGGTTGGCTAAACACAAGCAGCTACAACCTCATATCATCATGTATTAACTAGCTTTGGTTTGTAGCGATTCCAGCGGACATGTTTTAAGCATTGATTTAACTGTTAAAGCAGAACTCTTAAGCACTGATTTCAGTTCTCTCAAATTGTCGGGACATCCCAGTGGTAGCAAAACACAGTGAGTGGTTTTGTTGTTGTTGGTTTCCCTGGGAGACAAAACAGTCAGGGGAACGAACGTGGCCTGTTATTTTCTCTGTTGTTGTGGTTGGACCATAGGCTGTATTATGGTCTGTGCAAGCTAAATAAATCCCAAGGCAAGTGGCATGTGTGGCCTATTGTGTCCTTATAACCAACAGGATTCTCAATTTTCTGAATACTTTACTTATACCTCTAAGTGGTTTTGAAGTGAAACGTTATTGTCTGTGTGTCTGTCTGTCTGTCTGTCTGTCTGTCTGTCTGTCTGTCTGTCTGTCTGTCTGTGTGTCTGTCTGTGTGTCTGTCTGTCTGTCTGTCTGTCTGTCTGTGTGTGTGTGTGTCTGTGTGTCTGTCTGTCTGTCTGTCTGTCTGTGTGTGTGTGTGTCTGTCTGTGTGTCTGTCTGTCTGTCTGTCTGTCATTTTGGCATTTTGTTTGACCTGAAGTAGAGTTTTAACACATCTAAGTGAAGTAACAGATGTGTGTTTTTTTTTTTTTTTTTTTGCTTCAATTTCGGTTTTGTAAAGTTGGTCTTAAACCTGCAGTGTGTAGAATGTTGGGTTTTATTTCCTAGCAGATTTTGTAGAAAGTAATTATAATATCCATAAGTACATTTAATTTAGTGTATAATAGCTGAAAAAAATGTTTTGAATTATTATTTTTTCCCTTAGAAAGGGTCTCATATATGTCCATATTTCTGCATATTTTGGACCAAGGCCTAGTGCCGCCATCTTGAAAGTGTCATAGTTGGAATGTCGTCAGGTGCATTGTTTAACATTAAGAATTGTTCTTGTCCTTGAAGGCCACTGTAGCTTCTGTTATTATTCCAAAGGGTTGGGGTTACCCAGGGAGCGTTGCATTCTAGAACTTTGTAGAACTTTCTTGATGATGTCATATTACACACTCGTATTGCAGGTTTAATAAAGCTTGAAAATGCCAAAAAAAAAAAATCTAGCTGTAAGAAAAAACCTGGTTTAACTTCCCCCCTCTCTCCCAGGTGTCCAGAGGACCATGCATCCTTTCCGCTCCCCGGCCTCCCTGCCCTGTGCGCTGTCAGGAGACGCTCTGGACCTCAGCCTGTCTGGATCTCAGCTCCACATGACCAAGAGACCCAGCAGCGCCTCACCAGGGAAATACTTCTCTAGATCCGTGTCTGTGTCTGTGGCTACTGACGGCAGGGCCAAGCGCAATACACTGGTTTGTACATTTTTTATATATATATATACAGTCAAAACCGAAATTATTCATACCCCTGGCACATTTTGACTTAAAGTTACTTTTATGAAACCAGCAAGATTTTTCTTGATTGGAAGTGACACAGGCTTCTCCAAAAAGATATTAAGGGCCCGTGTCCACCTAACGCCTTTTTCCCACCGCAAGCGCCTTTTTTCTATTGATTCCCAATGAGAAGCGGCCGCCTCGGGAAAAGGCGGCCGCTCTTTTTTCGAGCGTTTTTTGTCTTTTTGTGCGGCCGCTTCGAGATTTGCAAGTTGAAAAAAGTTTAACTTTTCAGAAAGGCGGTGGGGACGTCACCGCCGCTTTTTTCAAAGGGCCAATCAGATAGTAGATCGTCGGGACTCGTCGCCTTGGCAACAAAGAAGACGGAAGAGAAACTGCTTTTTCCGTCTCTGTTTACCCGAAACTGTACGAAAATAGTGACTTAAAATGACCAGAACAGAGGGAAGAGAGCCTGTTTGTGGGAGCAGATTAGGCGAACACTTGATTCTCTGTATTTTTTATCTCCTACGGATCGTTTCATGCGCACACATCAGCCTACAACTTGCTCCGTGTGTGTTTGCAGGAGCTGCGATAACTCCTCATCCAAACAGAGGATGGTGGAAAGTATTCTCTGTTTCATAAGACTACTCATATTAAAATGTAACGATTTAAATAGAAAACAGCAAACCTAAACAGTTAAACCAGTGTTGATAGGTCTGACTGACAG
>NC_137224.1:668958-676458 GCF_949987685.1 Ammodytes marinus | reverse complement strand
GTTATCACCATTGCCAACACAGGAGCCACATTTGCCTCATTTTGTCCCCTGCAAAGTATCAGGAATTATTCACACATTCATTTCATACATACATCCCACTGATGAATAAAATAGATGTAGCTGGATAGCTATCATATAGCTAAAAGACCATGACATAATGCACTTAGCATGCACTGAATAAATAGATCGATTTAAAATGCTCTTATACATAGATAAAGTGGAACAGATTATAGAAATAGAACTACATGGGGCGACCGTGGCTCAGGTGGTTAAGCGGGTTGGCCAATGATCCAAGGGTTGGCGGTTCGATCCCCGCCTGGCCACCTGTGTCATGGTTGTTGTGTCCTTGGGCAAGACACTTCACCCACCTTGCCTCGTGTGAATGTGTATAACTGCTGTATGTTGTATGTTTGAGGTGGTGGTCGGAGGGGCCGTAGGCGCTGAATGGCAGCCACACTTCCACCACCAGTATGACTGTGTTGTGAATGAATGGAACCTGGAACCCTGTAAAGCGCTTTGAGTGCCTAGAAAATCGCTAAATAAATCTAATCCATTATTATTATTTATTTAACAGATTATAGAAATAGAACTACATTAATTCATTGTGTCTGTGTGTTTGTCCCAGGAGTAATAAAGGCGCAGTGGGGAACTCTGTCACCACCATCCTACACAACAACTACTCAGAGAAGCCGCTCACGCCTAAGAGCTCCAACCAGAGGCCTACCTTCAAGTATGTACCAAGTGTCTGTCTGTCTGTCTGTCTGTCTGTCTGTCTGTCTGTCTGTCTATGTCCTGACATTATCATAATGGCTTGCCTGGAATCAGATTAGAGAATTCAACAGGGCTGAGCCAAATAATTATGATTGTATTGGCTTTAAAGAAAAATGTTGTTATCATTCAGAAACATATCTCAATCAAACTAATGTCTAATGTGAGACACTGCAGGTGAATAGGGTAAAATAATGTACTTTTTATAGATATCATCATGAAACTTTGCCAGTTGTTTAGTTAAGGTAAAAAACTGTTCATTTTTGTATTCCAATTTTTTTCAGAAATGTATAGATGTGCAAATTTGGCAACATCTAACTAAATATGAGTACATTCTCACCTCTTTAAAAAATCAATAATGTATACTAGTATGAAAGAAGACATGTTATCGAAGAACATCTCAAAATTGACCAGGGCTTACATTTTTTATATATTTTCTTTGCCTGGAGTGTCTCACATTAAGGAGTTTTCTCATATTTTCCGATTGTATGTTTCTTGCAGTAACATCCTGAAGGCCACAGCAAACGACGAGTCATCTCTGGAGAACGGTTCAGTCACAAAGTCCCAGAAGAATTTCTCCAACAACCGCTCTCCCTCCTCAGCCCCACAGAGCAGCAGCAACCCGGGACTGAGCCGGAGGAGAGAGGCCACGGAGGAGGAGGCTGAGAGGTGGGAGTCACAGACAGACAGACAGACAGACAGACAGACAGACAGACAGACAGACTCATGCACTCACTCACTCACTCACTCACACACTCACTCACTCACTCACACACACACACACACACACACACACACACACACACACACACACACACACACACACACACACACACACACACACACACACACACACACACACACACACACACACACACACACACACACACACACACACAGTTTAAATAAGGAAGAAAACAATAAAACCTTCAAATCTCAGAGAAAATTCTAGAGGAAAAAGTTAATTTATGTACCTTGCTTTGGAAACATACATAAACCTTATTGGCCAATACAAAAAGATAGCTTGAAGTCCAATAAGTGTACCTTGGGGGTTCATTAGTGTAGATTGTACATCGATGGACAGAAATAAACTCTGACTGTGCCCTTATTATTTCATTATTACACTGTGTTCTGTTGATGTTAATGGTCTTTGTCTCATAGCTGTTTGCTTCTCTAACACACACACACACACACACACACACACACACACACACACACACACACACACACACACACACACACCCACACACACACACTGGTTCTACTGAAGTCCTTCTTTCAATCGTCCTGATCACTCATAGCTGTCGGTCCCTGTGTGTGTGTCTCAGGTACATTCAGCAGGTGAACCAGGCGGCCGTCACTATCCAGCGCTGGTTCAGACGTCATGCCACAGGACGACCCACGGGCCAGGCAGCGCTCAGACACATCCTCTCCTCTAAGAGAAAGGTATCAATCGCTACCCAGGAAGACATTGGGCCAGTTTCACAGACATGGATTAAGCCTAGTCCTGGACTAAATGGAATTTTGAATGGAGATTGTCCATTGAAAGTATAATTTAGTCCAGAACTAGGCTTAATCCATGTCTGTTGAACCGGCCCTTAGAGTTATATCCTAGACTTTCTGCTATTAGACTTTTTAATGAAAGACACAGGTCAAGATCATGAACACTGTGTTTTTCTTTTACTGTTTTTAACTTAATCTTTGTGAATGTTGTTTTTAGGCCTGCTACTGATTCACTGATGAACTGAACTATTTATTCTTAAATGTTGTTGTTGTTGTTGTGTGTGTGTGTGGCGTGCCCTCTTGTATGCCTATATGTCCTAAATGTGCTGCACTTTTGACCACACAAATTTCCCAACTCTGGGATAATAAAGTATACTTTGACTTTGACTTTTAGTTTAGTTTAGTTTTATTTGTGCAGATAAACAAGATTAAAATGGCAAGAAGATGCGCATAGACATACATAAATGAACGGGTGGGACAAAAGAAACCCCGAAGGGCTTATGAAGGATGTCCACCTGACATTAAAATACAATACGGTAAAGAAATAAAGTAAAAGAAAAAAAGATAAACAAAAATAAAATTAAAGAGCAAAAACAACTACAAAGTCATGTTACAAAAATGAAAATACATCTAAGTACATGTAAAAAAGCAATGTAAAGATGTAACTAACAAGCAAAAAGACAATATAACATACATTCAGTTTCACAAAGTATCGTAAGCTTTTAAAATGAGGTAAATTTTAAGATGACTTTAAAGGTGTAGTCAGTGATTCTGGAGAACGCTTGTTGTCAAAAATCACTTTTTGTCAAAATCAGTGAATATCACCTCACGATCTGCTACCTGCATGTATTGTGTGTGCGTTGATGGAAAAAGCTGGTGTTGATATTCAGCCTAGGCTCTGTAAACTGGCATCTAAACAAAATGGGCCCACACCGTAGCTACTACACTTGCAACATACCTTTTTACAAAGTCTAGGCTGTGTATTAACACTGGATTTATTTTTCAGCACACACAGTACGGACAGGTAGAGGGTTGTATTTTTTTCAACAACATTTTTTCTTCACAACAAGCATTCTCCAGAATGGCTGACTCAATTTAAGATTTTCAACAGTCCAAACCTTTTAAGGCAAGGCAAGTGTATTTATATAGCACAATTCAGACACAAGGCCACTCAAAGTGCTTTACAGGGGCAAGATTAAAAAACATAAAACACATTATAAAACATTTAAAAGCGAATAAAAGAAGCAAATAAAATAAAAATTGCAGGTTAAAATGGAAACAAAAAAGTCTTCAGACTCGATTTAAAAGAACTGGGAGTTGCAGCAGACCTCAAGTTCTCTGGGAGTTTGTTCCAGATTTTTGGTGCACAATAACTAAAAGCTGCCTCTCCTTGTTTAGTCCTAACTCTGGGGACTGTAAGTAGACCTGTCCCAGACGACCTAAGGGCTCTGGACGGTTCATAACGTATCAGCAGATCAGTAATGTATTTTGGCCCTAATCTCTCTCTTTATATTGCTGCTGTAGTAACATAATGTGTCTCTCTGTTAGGAATGGGAGGAGAGAACAGCGGAGGAAGGTCACCTGGAGCAGCAGCAGAAAAAGGATGAAGACAGAAAACGTATCCGTGAAGCTAAAGCTCATCTGGCTCGCCGCGCTGCCATACAGGTGACCAACTCATTCACTAACATGGATGCAATTCCATAAAGATTGGAGACTTTATGACTTTTAGACATATTTTAAAAATAAAGGTCAAAATAGACCTAGATATAACTTAACTATAACTCCTAAATATGTGTCAAAAACATTGGATCCTACATTTCCCATAATGCAAGACAGAAGAATATTATTTTTGGACACATCTTTGATATCATGTCCCCAGCTTGTCACAATCCTTTCTTTCAAATCCTTCAAAAAATAAAGTCTCCAAGTACTGATTAAAATGTATTCGATGATGCACTTAAATGATCCTTACAACTTGAAATGTATCATAAACATTAGAATCAGGCCTCTTTGTGGAAGCTTTTCCTGGTTTGTGAGAGTTTTAAACCTATCCCTGTGTCTCCCCCTTGTGGCGTATGGTAGGAGTTGCAGCAGAAACGGGCCCAGAGAGCATCAGAGGCTCATCAGACATCCGAGGGAGAAACAGTCAGACAGACGGGATCATCTGGACGCAGCAGGAGACCTCCAAGGATCACTCTGAGTAACACAGGGCCGGAGACACAGAGTAACAACAACCCCCTGTCACCTAGTAACAACAACCCTCTGTCACCTAGTAACAACAACCCTCTGTCACCCACTGAGGGCAAAGCTAAGAACACAGGTATGTTTTTCTGTACTTTATATACATCATCATTTATTTATCTGTCAGTGTATCAAGATGAGATGAGTCCTAGCCTCTGTAAACCCAAATCCTAAACAAAATCCTTCAAACTATGTCATTTTTTTCACGTTGTTGTAACTGATTTACTTTTCCTGTTTGCAAAATAAACACAATTATGGAAATTATTTTTCCAATACTACCGTAGGAAAAAAATCTACTCTGCAGTAGAAAGTTGACCGTTCCTAAAGTTTAAGTGATATTTGTGTTGGATAGAATAGCTGTGAAATCATATGCTTGATATATTACTTGGTATGTTGAACATAAGGAAGGGATTACAGGTGGAAAATAGCAAGTGGCTAAAGCCTGGTTCATGACATTTCTCTTTGCCTTGCACAAGGATAATAGTTTTGTTGTACATTGTCCTTGTTGTAATAAAATTACTTTACATTATTTAAATATTGTATTGATGAGTTTTGTCTTTCCACAGATTCCATTCTGAATGTTGTGGCAGATTTAGGCGACTTGACGTTTAGAGTCATTTCTCCAGCTTCACCTGCTCACAGAGGATCTCAGGGTTCACAGGTAAATACCTCAGTACCTTCACAATCAAGCTCTCCACTTATTTCTCTCTGTATCTCTTCCTTTCTCCTGATATGTTTATAATTGATGCACAGTTTAGATACTGTATTTATATATACAGCTCCGCAACAAATTAAGAGACCAGTCTGGATTTTTCTTAAATCTTCATCTCTACATTACTTATTGAAAATGCTCTAAATGACAAAAAATGTTATTGGAATTTGGTAGAAATGTTGTCAGTAGTTTATATTATACAACCAAAATGTTCATTCTACTCAAACATATGCCTATAAATAGTAAAACGAGAGACACTGAACATTTGGAGTGGTCTCTTCATTTTTTCCAGAGCTGTATTTACATATTTTTTTTCAACGGCTAGACTTTTTAATCCTTCTAAACTGATGTTAATTCTGCTTTTTATTCACTTGTTTAACTGTTAGCATGAATTCAATAAACTGACCAATCGTCTCTGTGTCTCCCTTGTAGGACCCTGAGGACAGAGCTCAGGCAGACGTGTGTTTAGAGCCTCAGCGTCCAGAGAGCGAGAGGAAACCTATCCGTAAAGAGAAAGTGCGTCTGGCTCGTCATCCTGCCACATGGGGAAACACAGCTGAGGTACGTTCTTTTAACCCTAATTCAGGGTCAAAGCAAGGGTGCTGTTTTAACTTGTTTTTTATTTGAACATCAAAAAACCACACATATACAACACAATTAAATAACTTAAATGTAATTGCACACAGAGTAGTCTATACATGCAAGTCATTGTTCAAAGCCAATACAAGAATACTTGAATATATTAGATTATGTATAAACACTCTAACATTATATGATTGCAGTAGCAGAGGCATTACAGTCAACCGTCTCTTAAAAAATGTTGGATTCTGGCATATGTGATTTTTTTTCCCCATAAAGCAATGTTTTTAAAGTAGTCACCCAATCACCTTAGCCTGGTTCTACCAGACCATTGTACTTCATTTCATTTGTACAGAAGGTCTGGAATCGCTCAATTGACAAACGTTAACTCACTTGAAGGCGGGTGTCTGTTGAAGTTTAAAACTATTGGATCTGCCCAGTGCCACTCTGGATCTGCCAACAAACCATGTCATGCGCCGGCGTCTGAGCCACTCCCTCTGTTCGCTGATTGGACCGGCAGAAATCTGTCCGGAGAAAACCTACGAATATACCGCACACCCAGACTGACTACTGAAGGGAAATGAAAATTGAGCGAAAGTAGTAGGCGGGCGGTGCCAGGCTACTATCACTTCACACTGAGTTATAAACGTGTCCATTGTGTAACATCTCCCCTGGCGGTGTGTTGTAGGAGCTGCAGCAGAAGCGTCCCCACAGAGAGGTGCATCATGGAGCTGAGGTGGAACCCCTCAGACAGACCAGTGCAGCGGGACGCAGGAGACCGCCCAGGATCACTCTGACCAACCACATCCCATCCTCACCCAGCAACAACAGCACACTGTCACCCACTGAGGGCAAAGCTCAGAACACAGGTCTGTACACACACACACGCACGCACGCACGCACGCACGCACGCACGCACGCACACACACACACACACACACACACACACACACACACACACACACACACCTTCGTTGCAGTGATCGCGGGTTCAAATCCGACCCGTGGACCTTTACTGCAGGTCATCCCCCCTCTCTCTCTGTCTCCCCCATTTCAACTCTATACTATCTAATAAAGCTTGAACATGCCAAAAAATAATCTTAAAAAAAAAAAAATACTTAATTCAAATCAGGACACGATGGATGGTCCATAGTACAGTACAAAAATAGAACAATACACATAAATGGCACAATTTATATAAATTTTCTGTGTAGCACTAGCATTATTGAATGAAGCCAACCTATACTGTCAAAAAAGTGTCATAACTAACATGTTCAATTTAGTTTGTAAAATAATCATTGAATATATGTTGTAATGTTTCCACAGACTCCAATCTGAACGTTGAGGTGCGCGAGCTCTCCGGCTTCAGAGCTGTTTCTCCCTCGCTGTCCAACTGCAGAGGATCCCAGTGTTCACAGGTAGATCAATAATAATGGATTAGATTTATATTGCGCTTTTCTAGGCACTCAAAGCGCTTTACAGGGTTCCAGGTTCCATTCATTCACACACAGTCATACCGGTGGTGGAAGCGTGGCTGCCATTCAGCGCCTACGGCCCCTCCGACCACCACAAACATACAGCAGTCATACACATTCACACGAGGCAAGGTGGGTGAAGAAGTGTCTTGCCCAAGGACACAACAACCATGACACAGGTGGCAGGGCGGGAATCGAACCGCCAACCCTTCGATCATTGGC
>NC_137224.1:651458-666458 GCF_949987685.1 Ammodytes marinus | reverse complement strand
CCATTCCCACGTTACCATTCACACACACATTCATACACCGATAGCAGGCTAACTATCGGGAGCAGTTCAGGGTTCAGTGTCTTTCTAGATAGTTGGATAGATACTTTATTGATCCTGAAGGAAATACAGACAGTAGGCCACATAATAAATCCAGAAGTCGTTTGTGAATGCACTTAATTACGTATTATGGGCGACTGTGGCTCAGTTGGTAGAGCGGGTCGGCTGATGATCAAAGGGTTGGAGGTTCGATCCCCGCCCTGCCACCTGTGTCATGGTTGACACTTCACCCACCTTGCCTTGTGTGAATGTCGATAGTTAGCCTAATATGTGTGTGTGAATGGTAACGTGGGAAAGGAAAACAGGTCTCCCTTGTAAAAGAGTCTTCGGTCTCAATGGGATTTACCTGTAGAAATAAAATCTGACTGTCCCTGTGTGCTCTCCCCCAGGCTGTGTTATCGGAGGAGGAGCAGCTGGGAGTAGAACATGCTTCAGCCACAGCAGCTGAAGTCTCTGGATCCATGATGAGAACCAGACTTGAGCTGGAGGAGAAGAAACGCACTGTCAACATGCTGCAGGCCGCACTGGTGAGGGGGATATACACACACACAGAAACACACACACACACACACACACACACACACACACACACACACACACACACACACACACACACACACAGAAACACACACACACATTACAGTAGATTTTTTTTTAACCTAAGGTTTTTTTTTTTCAATACAACATACAATACACTAACAACAACAACAACAACAACAACAACAAAACAGGGAAAAAAAGAGAAAAAAAGCTGAGACAAGGAGAAATCAAAGCACATTCTAGAATATTTCAATGTGACTTGTCAGCGAGTGTCTTGGTCCTGCTTGGATCTCATCTTTGAACAGTTCACACATTGATATCAAAACCCACGGTAGTGTGTGCTGATTTGACTGATCTGGGCTATGTCCAAAGTCGGAAAAAATCATCATCGCATTGTCTAAACAAGGCTTTAGCAACTGTAGCTGAATACAGGTTGCGTTCCGAATCGCATACTTTCTACTATATAGTATGGTAAAAAGAAGATTTAGGATGTCCCGATTCTTGTGGTCAGATTTAGGATGGTTAGAAGTACCCGGATGTCCTACTTCATGCGGCCAAGATTGTTAGTGTTGAAAAGTGCATCCTATTTGGGCGATTCTGACCCACAATCCAGTGCGCACGTGAAGTGACGTCACATCGACGAAGCCTCCATATGAGAACAAACGGGGATGCGACGGATATAAAATCAAGAGGCAAGATCAAGGCGCAATGTTATGATGAAATAAGAGAGTAAAGTATGTCCCAATAGTATGCCTACTGCATCCTAACTAGATTATTTCGGATGTAGTATGTAGAATAGAAAAAAGAAAGAGTATGCGATTCGGAACGCAACCATAATCGTATTGTCTGAACAAGGCTTTAGCAACTGTAGCTGAAGACATTTGGATCTACGGGATGTTAATGTGTTTCTCCTGTGTGCTAACCTCCAGGCCCAGCAGAGGGAGCTGACAGTCAGACACGTGAAGGAAACGGAGAAAGAACTGAACAGGACCTTCCAGCAGCAGAAGGAACAATATGAAGCAACCATCCAGAGACACCTCACGTTCATAGATCAGGTAAAAACCACAACACCACCTCACTGCAAACCTTTAACCACATGTTGTTTACATACTCATGAAATCTTTCCAGCGAGGTGGTCTTTTTCCCATGCATATCAGACATTTTTCAACTTATGTTAAGAGTGGTCAGTAATAGACAACGCACACTCATTGTTAATTATTGAGCCATTTATTTAAAAAAGTATTCAATAATTTTCAAAAATAAGGAAATTAAAGGGGCACTGTGTAATATGACATCATCAAGAAAGTTCTAGAATGCAACGCTCCCTGGGTAACCCCAACCCTTTTGAATAATAACAGAAGCTACAGTGGCCTTCAAGGACAAGAACAATTCTAAATTCTAAACAATGCATCTGATGACATTCCAACCAACATGGATTCCTCCATAAGACTTGCCTGCTCAATGTACACAATGTAATATTAATATGTGTAATTCTGCGCTCAGGAGGATAATTCAGATTATTGGCAGAGGTGACTTTACACCAATGAGGACATGTTTATGAATGAGGATATTGATTTTAGCTAATAAATTACTTAAAATGTTACACAGTGCCCCTTTAATAGAAACTAATTTGGAATATATGGTTGAAAATGTATTTGCTCTTCCACTCTCTCCTTATCAAAGGGCTGCACCACACCCATACACCACGTCACTCACACACGACTGTATCAATTAACAAAAACAAACAATATCACATAGTTGACCATTTTAAAACGTTGCTTAAGACAACACAAGTTCAGCTTTTGGGTATAACTTCTGTCTATTATATGTTGCTAATTGTATCTGTTGTGTTTTTTTATAATTTTTTTTTTTAGACGTATTTTTTACTATCTTTTTCTATGCACATTGTAAAGCACTTTGTGACCCTGTCTGTGAAAAGCACTATATACATACATCTTGCTTACTTACTTACTTACTTACTTACTTACTTACTTACTTACTTACTTACTTACTTACTTTTTTATTTATTTAAGTCTTTATTGAACATGGTTAAAAAAAAATAATACAAACAAAAATAAAACGATTGAGCAGTAAAAAAGGAAAGAAATAAATTAACAACAAACAAATGGGATCCTCAGGGTCCTAAGCAACAAATACATAACTCAAATAACATAGTTCATGTTCAAAAGGGATAGGAAGAAGTTAAGAAAAACTTTTCTGGTCCTACCCCCTCTTATTTTTTATAATTGTTTAAAAAAAAGTAAATGTTCAGTTTGAATCAGTCAGTGTCTATGATGTTTGGCTCGTGGGTTAAACGAATCAAAACTTTTCGACAAAACAATAACAAAATAAAATAATGGAACAGATGGATGAAAACCATCAAATTGAAAACAGCAAAACAGAAATTCACTGCTCCAGGTCATAACAATTCAATGTTTACTTACTTACTTACTTAAATGCATACATACCATCATAAACAAATCTAAGAAAAATGTCGAAATGTCTTCGATATCTCTTGTGTCTCTGTCCAGCTGATCAACGATAAGAAGTCGCTGAGTGAGCGCTGTGAAGACGTGGTGGGACAGCTGAGGCTGGTGGACCAGAAATACACCAAGAAGATCACACAGATGCAGGAGCAGCATGAGATGGTGAGACAGACAGACAGACAGACAGACAGACAGACAGACAGACAGACAGACAGACAGACAGACACACACACACACACACACACACACACAGACAGACAGACACACAGACAGACAGACAGACAGGAGTATAATCAAATGATTCAGTGATGATTTAAAGCCTTTGTAAACCTGCTCTAAACTAGTAAAAAAACAAGATCAAAGTGTTAACCTTTATTCCTACAGGTAAATCCCATTGAGACCGAAGACTCTTTTACAAGGGAGACCTGTTTTCCTTTCCCACGTTACCATTCACACACACATCCATACACCGATAGCAGACTTACTATCGACATTCACACGAGGCAAGGTGGGTGAAGTGTCTTGCCCAAGGACACAACAACCATGATACTAGTGGCAGGGCGGGGATCGAACCTCCAACCCTTCGATCATCGGCCGACCCGCTCAACCACCTGAGCCACAGTGTCTCAATAAACGTTTCCAAAAATCGTATTGAATATAAACGTTCATAAATAGTATAAAACTAAGTTAACTAAAACACAGCTATCTTTACTGTATACTCCGGATTACAATAGTTAGAGGGAT
The DNA here is from genome assembly GCF_949987685.1 of Ammodytes marinus. NCBI lineage: Eukaryota > Metazoa > Chordata > Actinopteri > Uranoscopiformes > Ammodytidae > Ammodytes > Ammodytes marinus. The sequence goes on along the minus strand of NC_137224.1, from coordinate 662,631 downwards.
GGAGAAGGAGAGAGAAAGAGAAGAAGAGGGAGAGAGAAGAAGATGGAGAAAGGGGGAGAGAGAGAGAGGGAGGGAGAGAATGAGAGAGAGACAGAGAGAGATAGAAGAAGAGGGAGAAAGGGGGAGAGAGAGACAGAGAGAGGGAGAAGGAGAGAGAGTGGGAAAGAGAGAAAGAAAGAGAGAGAGAGGGAGGGTTTAGAGGGGCTTTAAGAATTGGCATGTGCACTTCCAAGTTTTTCGGCGCAAATAACTTCTGCTTCTGCTTTGCATCGTGTGTGACCGTTCTGCGTAACTGGCTTTCTTGCTGTGCTGCTTTTGTTTAACTGTCTTTTCTCTGTTCTCTCTCTCTTTCTCTCTTTCTCACTCTCTCTCTCTCTCTCTCTCTGTCTTTCACTGTCTTTCTCTGTCCTTTTGTCTGTCTTTTCCTTTGCTTTTAGGTGTGGCAAATTCTGGGTCCCTTGTGTGAGGTAACTTTTGTTTTTTTCCCTCTAACCCCAGTCATCCTTGGCATGATTCCATCTCTCTCTCTCTCTCCCTCTCTCTCTCTCTCTCTCTCTCTCTCACTCTACCATTTCTCTCTTTCATTTCATTTGTCTGTTTCTCACAACTTCTGTCTGCATTTGAGCCTCCAAAGCATTTTTCATGTATCATTATATTTAGATATAAAGCTAAGTTGTAGCTTGCCTCTTCCTCCTATTATTTGTATGTTTTTTTTAATGCACTGCCTGATATTCTAACATTTGAACCTCTGGACTGAGCTAGACTTATTGTCATATTTACAGAAAAACAGGCAATTGCACTGACTGTACAATGCCATTCTTACTCTGTTTGTTCTCTTACACACTTGAAATAACAAAACGTACATATAGGATACAACAAAAACTAAGGTTGCGTTCCGAATCGCATACTTTCTACTATATAGTACGTAGAAAAAAGATTTAGGATGTCCCGATTCTTGTGGCCAGATTTAGGATGGTTAGAAGTACCCGGATGTCCTACTTCATGCGGCCAAGATTGTTAGTGTTGAAAACTGCATCCTATTTGGGGCGATTCTGACCCACAATCCATTGCACACGTGAAGTGACGTCACATCGACGAAGCCTCCATATGAAAACAAACAAGGGATGCGACGGATATAAAAGCAAGAGGCAAGATCAAGGCGCAATATTATGATGAAATAAGAGAGTAAAAGTATGTCCCAATAGTATGCCTACTGCATCCTAACTAGATTATTTTTATCGTCGAATGTCGTATGTAGAACAGAAAAAAGAAAGAGTATGCGATTCGGAACGCAACCTAAACGTAATACAATATACAGTATATTCATGTATTGGAAAGAAAATATTATGCAATAGAAACTGTGTGAAATTTTCTAGTAAAAAAAATCTAAAGCATGTCCAATTTCCAGTACCGAGTAAAGTGCAAGATATTCTATACATGGCAGTATAAAATCAAATCAATAGCAGAGTTTGCAAAATACACAAACACATACCCTTCATCTATTGTATCAATGCTGCCACCAAACCCACCATTATAACATTCGCTCCTTCCTTCCCCCACCAGGAAATCAAGAAGCTGAAAGAGTTGATGAGCGCCACGGAGAAGATACGGAGAGAGAAATGGATTGAGGAGAAAACCAAGAGGATCAAAGAGATCACAGTGAAAGGTCTGTAACTTCTTAACCTTTTATTTCTACAGGTAAATCCCATTGAGACCGGAGACTCTTTTTCAAGGGAGACCTGTTTTCCTTTTCCCACGTTACCATTCACACACACATTCATACACCGATAGCAGCAGGCTAACTATCGACATTCACACGAGGCAAGGTGGGTGAAGTGTCTTGCCCAAGGACACAACAACTATGACACAGGTGGCAGGGCGGGGGATCGAACCTCCAACCCTTTGATCATCGGCCGACCCGCTCTACCACCTGAGCAACAGTCGCCCCGTAACATAGTCTATTTACAGAGCCTGGGCTAGAATATAGAATAGAATATACGTATATACTTTATTTGTAATTGTACAGTAGAACCATACAATGAAATGTGCTTATGCAGCCTCTAAAAACAACGCTCACACAAACACTCACACAATAAATAGTTTAAAATACCTTAAAAAAAATACAGTATAAAATGTTAGTTCCTTTTTAAAGTGCAACTGTGCAGGAGGGGGAATCTGATATATAGGGTGAGAGAGAAGGAGAGGGAGAAAGGGAGAGACAGACAGAGAGAGGGAGAAGGAGAGAGAGAGAAAGAGAGATGGAGAATGAGAGAGTGAGAAAGAGAAAGAAAGAAAGAAAGAAAGAAAGAAAGAAAGAAAGAAAGAAAGAAAGAAAGAAAGAAAGAAAGAAAGAAAGAAAGAAAGAGAGAGAGAGAGAGAAGAAGAGGGAGAAAGAGAGAAGGAGAGAGAGAGAGAGAAAGAGAGAGGGAGGGAGAGAAGGAGAGAGAGAGAGAAGAAGAGGGAGAAAGGGGGAGAGAGAGACAGAGCGAGGGAGAAGGAGAGAGTGGGAAAGAGAGAGAGGGAGGGAGAGAAGGAGAGAGAGAGACAGAGAGAGAGAAGAAGAGGGAGAAAGGGGGAGAGAGAGACAGAGAGAGGGAGAAGGAGAGAGAGTGGGAAAGAGAGAGAGGGAGGGAGAGAAGGAGAGAGAGACAGAGAGAGAGAAGAAGAGGGAGAAAGGGGGAGAGAGAGACAGAGAGAGGGAGAAGGAGAGAGAGTGGGAAAGAGAGAAAGAAAGAGAGAGAGGGAGGGAGAGAAGGAGAGAGAGACAGAGATAGAGAAGAAGAGGGAGAAAGGGGGAGAGAGAGACAGAGAGAGGGAGAAGGAGAGAGAGTGGGAAAGAGAGAAAGAAAGAGAGAGAGGGAGGGAGAGAAGGAGAGAGACAGAGAGAGAGACAGAGATATCTCTACCCAAAAGCTTTATGAAGGTCAGAGCATGAATGAGCTCATGTGTGTTCGTGTAATTCTATCCTGTAACTTTCCCTCTCTGCTCTTATCAAGAACACAAAATCCCCCACTATGCATGTCACGCATCCTTTAGCAGAATGTCCCCCACTCATTGTTTGACTGTAATTCTTCAGGCTTAACTACGCTTATACAGTATGTGTGGCTTCATAAGGCATTATGTTAACATTTGACATTACAAGACAGTTAAAAGGTACTGCATAAGTGAATTCAAAAATGCACATTGCATTCATTGCATCTATTCTATGTATTAAAGTTACAGTCAATTAGACAATTACACCTCATCTGGGGGCGCCCTTAGCTCAGTTGGTAGGGCGTCCCCCCCCATGGGCCTCGGCCAGCAGCGGACCCGGGTTTGATTCCAGCCCGCGGTCGTTCTCTGCATGTCACTCCCCTCTCTGCCCCATTTCAACTCTGTCTCTCTACACTATCAATAAAGCATAAAAAAAAAAAATGCAAAAAAAAAAAAAAAATACACCTCTATTTGTTGGCATTTGTCTTTCCTGGTTTTAGCAGTAGCCTCATGAATAGAGATAGAGTTGTGTCTCCAGACGTCTTCCATGTTGTTTAACTGGCTCCATGAGAAGTCACAGAGAGTTGTCAGCCAGTTGGTGATGAGGTGTTAGTACAGTCACAGGCACACAGAACCCAGAATGGTTTGTGTTACTTTACTGACTGCTCAGGAATATTAAGAGACATTTAAACTGAAAATAAGTCATTTAACTCAGGAATATCAAGACATATTATTTAAATAAACAAGAATTATCAATTTTTTTTCAACATTTTGTGGTCACTAGCGTCCTAATGTGAAGCGCTTTGGGGCTGAGAAAAAATAATCTAAAAAGCTCTATATAAATCAAGTCCATTTGCCATTATACTAACCTGTCTGGTGTGTGTTTCTCTCAGGCCTGGAGCCGCAGATCCAGAAACTGATGCTGATATCCTAAATTATTTAAATAAATAGATAGATAGATAGATAGATAGATAGATAGATAGATAGATAGATAGATAGATAGATAGATAGATAGATAGATAGATAGATAGATAGATAGATAAAACACCTCAAAAATATCTTTAAAAAAAATAATGATAAATTAAAAAAAAATATTCATCCAATATTTATTTCCGGTCCTCTGTTAACATGTCCCCACATCCTGACCTGTTGTCCTGCCTCTCCCCCCCTCTGTCTGTCCACATCCTGACCTATTGTCCTGCCTCTCTCCCCCTCTGTCTGTCTGTCCACATCCTGACCTGCTGTCCTGCCTCTCCCCCCTCTGTCTGTCTGTCCACATCCTGACCTATTGTCCTGCCTGTCTCCCCCTCTGTCTGTCCATATCCTGACCTGCTGTCCTGCCTCTCTCCCCCTCTGTCTGTCCACATCCTGACCTATTGTCCTGCGTCTCTCCCCCTCCCTCTGTCTGTCCACATCCTGACCTATTGTCCTGCCTCTCTCCCCCTCCCTCTGTCTGTCAGGCCTGGAGCCGGAGATCCAGAAGTTGATCAGTAAACACAAGACGGAGATGAAGAAGCTTCGGACTCTGCATGAAGCTGAGCTGATGCAGAGTGACGACCGCGCCGCACAGCGCTACGTACGGCAGACTGAAGAGATGAGAGAACAGCTGGAGAGAGACAAGGAGGAGGGCTGCCAGAGGGAGAGGGACCTGGCTAAACACAGGTACAACTGCATTACTCATACCATGTACTACTAGGGACCTGGCTAAACACAGGTAGGATACAGTACTATAACATGTACTATAGCCAAACACAGGTAGGCATGGCACATATACATTACTCATACAAGATTCAATACGGTTTCTTTGTCATACACTGTACAGCAGTCATTGGCAATTCAATTCTTAAGTGGCAGGCTCCTCTGAACAATGCAATATAGAAGAAGACAAATCACAAGTAATACACAACATAAACACAACAGTAGTGCAAGGACACAGTGCAGATACAAGTGTAGAAATAAGGTGCAGCATATAGATGTTAAGATTGACAGTGTGATGAACTCAGAGAACAGCTGGAGAGAGACAAGGAGGGGGGCTGCCAGAGGGAGAGGGACCTGGCTAAACACAGGTAGGCTACAGTACTATAACATGTACTATAGCTAAGCACAGGTAGGCTTCATTACTATAACATGTACTATAGCTAAGCACAGGTAGGCTTCATTACTATAACAATACATACAATATACAGTACTAGTGATACTAGGGAGATAGCCAAACACAGGTTGGCTACAGTACTATAACATGTACTACTATGGAGAAAGCTAAGCACAGGTAGGCATGGCACTATCTACCTGTCCTTTATCTGTTGGGCTAACCACAGGTAATGCTTTAGTACTACACCATGTACTAACTATACTGCTAGGGAGATAGCTAAACACATTTTTTTATTTATTTATTTAACCTTTATTTTTCCAGATAAAACATTAAGAACAGTTTCTTATTTACAATATTGATCTGGTCCAAGAGGCCCCACTAGGAGTAAAGGTATAAATAACAAATACACAAACATGACTCACTTAGACAAATATAAAACGGATGTACAAATGCACAGCCTATGTACATTAACAAAATAGAAAACACTAAAGTACTAAAAACTAGTCGGGACGGGCGTAGAGGTCTGGACAGGGTGTAATAAATAAGAAACAACACAAAAATTAAACGAATGTATGCGTGTGTGCGTGCGAGCATGTGTATGCGAGCGGATGCATGTGAACAAAAAAATAAAAAATTAAGATGTGTCAATGATATATTGTGTGTGAAGGGTGTATGCAAGTGAGAAACAGTGGAATCAACAGGAGCAGGGTGGGTCTACTAAAACAATGTTAAGTTTCTGCTTGAAGGCAGACTGTGAAGTAAACGCTGTAAGTTTGAGGGTGTCTTGAATGTTGTTCCAGTCAAAAGCTGCTGCAAAATGAAAGGAGTTTCGGCCGAAGGTAGTCCTGGTGAGTGGGTTAGTGAGTTTGATAAGCTCAGATGATCTTGTGCGGTAAGTGCTTCTGGAGAGATGGAGAAGGGAGGAAAGGTAAGACGGGGTCTTGCCCAGGAGTGTCTTATAAATAAACTGGAGCCAATGTCGGAGTCGGCGGGTTTGGAGGGAGGGCCAGTCCACCAGTTTGAAAAGTTCACAGTGGTGTGTATGAAAGGGAGCATTGGTGGCAAAGCGGATAGCTGAATGGTGAAGAACGTCCAGTTTGTGTAGCGCTGTTTTTGAAGCCATTTTATAGATTGTATCACCATAGTCAAGGATGGGCAGGATGGTCATTTTTACAAGTGTAAGTTTAGCAGAGCGTGTGAAGGATGCTTTGTTCCGGAAGAGAAAGGCCAATCTGGCTTTCACTTTAGTCTGAATATTGTTGATATGGACGGAGAATGAAAGGGAAGAGTCCAGCCAAAGCCCTAGGTATTTGTAGGACTTGACAAACTCCAGTTCGGAGTTGTCAGCGCAAAGGATCTTGGGTGGGCTGGAAGTGTTGTTTTTCCGATCGAAAAGTATACATTTGGTCTTTTTAGAGTTGAGCCGTAGATGGAGTTTGTGGAAAGAGTGCTCAATAGAAGTGAGACTGTCCTGAAGAGTGGAGGCTGCGGAGCAGAGAGAAGGGCCAGATGCATACAGGATAGTGTCATCAGCATAAAGGTGGATGCTGGAGCTGCCTGCAGCCTTGGCCACATCGTTAATATAGATGGAAAAGAGCATAGGCCCCAAGATTGAGCCCTGAGGCACCCCTTTAGTAATAACTAGTGGCTCCGACAGAATGTTCTCTGTCTTGACCTGTTGGATTCGGTTAGTCAGGTAGCTGGCAAACCAGTTGCAACAGGTGGGGGATAAACCAATGCTAGAGAGCCTACTCAAAAGGGTCATGTGATCAACTGAATCAAATGCCTTGGCTAGGTCTATAAAGCTGGCAATACAGACCTGCTTGTTGTCCAAGTCAGTAATGATGTCGTCAAGGACCTTAAGTGTGGCTGTGATGCATCCATGGCCAGAACGAAACCCAGATTGAAGATCAGACAAAATGTGATTTGTGGTAAGAAAAAAATCCAGTTGTTTGAGGACCAGCTTCTCTAGTACTTTAGCCAAGCATGGCAAGATGGAAATAGGCCGGTAGCAATTGGGGTCGGCGCTAGAGCCACCCTTAAAGAGGGGAAATATCAAAGCTGATTTCCAATCAGAAGGGAATGTGGAGAGATGAACGGACAGGTTGAATAACCTTGTGATTGGGTCAGCAATAAGATGAGCGGCGGCTTTGAGAAACTTTGGGTCCAACCCATCAAAGCCAGCAGACTTATTTGGGTCCAATCGGGAAAGTTCATCCCGAACCTCAGAAAATGAGAATGGTTTAAAGGAAAAGCTAGTGGTGATGGAGGGGGAGGGCAAAGTGAGTGGTGGGTCAGCAGAAGTGAAAGCTAGAGTGGAGTTTACAAAGTATTGATTAAAGAGAGAAACCATGCGACACTTGTCGGTAATGACAACCTTATCAAAAACCATGGATGCAGGTAAGCTTGGAGAAGAGAGTTTGTTTTCCATGGACTTAACTGTGGTCCAAAACTTCCTCGCATCAGTACCACACGTTGTCAGCTTCTCCTTAAAGTAAGAGATTTTGGCTGACCTGATGGCCTGGGTGGATTTGTTCCTGCATTGCCTGAAGGCAAGCCAATCAGCTGGAGACTTAGAGGTTCGAGCTTTTCGCCAAAGATAATTTTTTCGACGAACAAGTTCTGCCAAGTCATGAGAAAACCAAGGGCTAAGGCGATTCTTAATCCGGTATCTTTTCAGTGGGGCGTGTTTATTAATAATAAGGCTGAAGGTGTTCTTAAAGTAAGACCAAGCGTCCTCAATAGTGGTGAATAAGACATGGCACATGTCTAACTGTGTTTTCTCTGTTTCGCCCGGTTCAATATCAGGCAATATCATTTACTGTAATCTCGGCTACATTGAAAATGAGGGTTTGCCTTCAATTGTACCTTCGAGGTCTAAATCAAGGTTGACTGATTGATTGAAATGTTCTACTGTACTATCATTGTTTACTCTGTGAGGCAGAAAGGCAAAGTGTGTAATAATTCTACATTGTACAGTACAGTCCCATTCATTCCCGTGTGTGTGTGTGTGTGTGTGTGTGTGTGTGTGTGTGTGTGTGTGTGTGTGTGTGTGTGTGTGTGTGTGTGTGTGTGTGTGTGTGTGTGTGTGTGTGTGTGTGTGTGTGTGTGTGTGTGTGTGTGTGTGTGTGTGTGTGTGTGTGTGTGTGTGTGTGTGTGTGTGTGTGTGTGTGTGTGTGTGTGTGTCAGGTTTGAGAAGCAGTTGCAGGAGGAGGAGCTGTCAGTGCAGCAGCAGAGGAGACGTCTCTATAAGGAAGTGGCCGATGAGAAGGAACGACTCGCTCAACTGGCTGCAAGGTGAACGCAGGGGGACAAGGGTCTATGAGGCTGTGTGTGTGTGTGTGTGTGTGTGTGTGTGTGTGTGTGTGTGTGTGTGTGTGTGTGTGTGTGTGAGAGAAAGAGCTGACACTTAAAGCCATGACTCAAGGCTCTGGTTTTGTGTGGAGATGTGTAATTGTGTCTGTTGCTGCCTGGTCATTGTTGTGTGAAAATGGAGACCCCTCGAATGTGCTCCTCCTCCTCACAGCACTTTAAAGGACAGATTTGGTGAATACAGGAGGACAAGGGTCAAAGGTCACAGGACTGTTAGTTAAGGGGTGGGGGGGGGGGGGGGGCATATATGGGTAATTTGAAGTTTTCATTTCAAGTTGATGCTACTTCTAAATGGAAGGTGTCAAGTAACCAGACCAAATTTTATTTTTGTGGCAAGATTAAGATCTTAAAAAACAGGCCATTGCTTAAATAAGACATTGGTTGCGTTCCGAATCGCATACTCTTTCTTTTTTCTATTCTACATACTACATCCGACGATAAAAATAAAATCTAGTTAGGATGCAGTAGGCATACTATTGGGACATACTTTTCTCTCTTATTTCATCATAACATTGCGCCTTGATCTTGCCTCTTGCTTTTATATCCGTCGCATCCCCGTTTGTTTTCATATGGAGGCTTCGTCGATGTTATGTCACTTCACGTGCGCACTGGATTGTGGGTCAGAATCGCCCAAATAGGATGCACTTTTCAACACTAACAATCTTGGCCGCATGAAGTAGGACATCCGGGTACTTCTAACCATCCTAAATCTGGCCACAAGAATCGGGACATCCTAAATCTTTTTTCTACATACTATATAGTAGAAAGTATGCGATTCGGAACGCAACCATTGTTTCTTAGCAATTTTTGCCTGTTTAAATAAAGGTTGATGATGATGATGATGATGATGATGATCTTCAAAAATGTATGATTTCGACTGTGTCCATTTTGGAAGATGGGCAAAAAGAATTTGTCTGGTCTTCTTGACACTCGAACCAAAATTGTTCTCTACTGTGTAAACCCTTGACTGCAATTTACAAGTGAAAACTAAACGTTTGCATCAATTTGAAATGACTGAGTGTCCAGGCACCACACGTGGGTTGCGTTCCGAATCGCATACTTTCTACTATATAGTATGTAGAAAAAAGATTTAGGATGTCCCGATTCTTGTGGCCAGATTTAGGATGGTTAGAAGTACCCGGATGTCCTACTTCATGCGGCCAAGATTGTTAGTGTTGAAAACTGCATCCTAATTGGGCGATTCTGACCCACAATCCAGTGCGCACGTGAAGTGACGTCACATCGACGAAGCCTCCATATGAAAACAAACGGGGATGCGACGGATATAAAAGCAAGAGGCAAGATCAAGGCGCAATGTTATGATGAAATAAGAGAGTAAAGTATGTCCCAAAAGTATGCCTACTGCATCCTAACTAGATTCTTTTTATCGTCGGATGTAGTATGTAGAATAGAAAAAAGAAAGAGTATGCGATTCGGAACGCAACCTATGTCTCCATGTTATATACAGTCTGCTATGCTCCGGTTTATGTCCGACATAAACAGACATAAACTTGCGGCATTTATCTAACTAGAAAAATACTGTGTAGCAAAATGTTCCAGTAGTTGGTCATCACTATAGAGTCCAGACTGAGACGCTGAATCAGAGGAAAATCTGTCACTCCTTAATTCCTTCAGGGAATATAAAACACACATGTAGTTCTTCTGTATGTTTTTCCTAAAGAAATGCTGTTTCAGCTGCGTCGCTGTGGAAAGAATGACGTTTAGCAGACCTAAGCTCTATTAAATGCTATTAACAGTCACCAGCCCGAGACGCTGTGAATTCTAATGAAAGGGATATGGAGTTGTGAATGTTCTGTATGCGTTTGGATACACCCTGTTTATTGGAACAGTGTTACATCCATGGTTAAACTCATATTGTAGCAGCCTTTTACATTTAGTTTTTATTTATGTATCTATCCCACAGATAGCAGACATACATATAGACACTATGCATAACCACACGCACAAAAAGGAAAATAAATACATGCTCATGTTGCCTGCTTCCATTCCCTTAAAGGTGCAGTGTGTAATATGACATCATCAAGAAAGTTCTACAAAGTTCTAGAATGCAACGCTCCCTGGGTAACCCCAACCCTTTCGAATAATAACAGAAGCTACAGTGGCCTTCAAGGACAAGAACAATTCTAAATTTTAAACAATGCACCTGATGACATTCCAACTATGACACTTTCAAGATGGCGGCTCTAGGCCTTGGTCCAAAATATGCAGAAATATGGACATTTATGAGACCCTTTCTAAGGGAAAAAATAATAATTCAAAACATTTTTTCCAGCTATTATGCACTAAATTAAATGTACTTATGGATATTATAATTACTTTCTACAAAATCAGCTAGGAAATAAAACCCAAAATTCTACACACTGCAGGTTTAACAGAAGTCAGGAAAAGCTGCTAGACGCTAGATATTGCCTAATTTCCTAGTAGAACCTCTGCCTACTTCATGTCTACATTTCTCCATCCTTATATGGCATATGACTTCCCTGATCCAATGTGTGTCAGTGGAATAGGGTCTTTCCATTTAAACAGTATTATTTTCCTGGCCAGCAGATTGCAGAAGGCCAACAAATTGATTTCCCATCTACTAACAGCGGTCTCACCAAACAATGCAATAAGTGCTGTCAGAGCTGAACAGTTTGCAGATCTGGATCCATCAAATCATCCTGCATGAATCAACTTTTTTTTTTAAATATGTTGTTTTTATATGGATTAATGTGG
>NC_137224.1:636458-646458 GCF_949987685.1 Ammodytes marinus | reverse complement strand
ACACGTTTAGAATAATTAAGTTATTAAAAAGTTCTGCAAACACTACTTCTACTATAGTTCCACATTTTTAATTATTGAAAAGTCTGAAATCTTTCTTCTGAAGGCCTCAAATCAGACTTTTTACTTTTCTTACGTTCTGTTCACCAGAAGTCAAATTAAAAATAATAGAATATCTATTGTACTTGTCCCTCTCAGTCCAGGGACCGCCTGGCCTCTGAGCGGGGCAGCCTGGAGCAGCTGATCCGTCAGGAGTTTGCAGAGCGGCTGGTGGAGACGGAGGAGGAGAACAGACGCATGAAGCTGGAGGTGTCAGAGGCCAGAGCACGACTACGGCTGGAGCTGGAGAGGGTCAGCCGGGAGAAGGAGACGGAGATGGCTGAGGTGCACCAGAGGTAAGACTGCCTTTAAGATGGATGGATGGATGGATGGATGGATGGATGGATGGATAGATAGATAGATAGATAGATAGATAGATAGATAGATAGATAGATAGATAGATAGATAGATAGATAGATAGATAGATAGATGGATGGATGGATGGATGGATGGATGGATGGATGGATGGATGGATGGATGGATGGATGGATGGATGGATGGATGGATGGATGGATGGATATAGATGGATGGATGGATGGATGGATGGATGGATGGATGGATGGATGGATGGATGGATGGATGGATGGATGGATGGATGGATAGATAGATAGATGGATGGATGGATGGATGGATGGATGGATGGATGGATGGATGGATGGATGGATGGATGGATGGATGGATGGATGGATGGATGGATGGATGGATGGATGGATGGATGGATGGATGGATGGATGGATGGATGGATGGATGGATGGATGGATGGATGGATGGATGGATGGATGGATGGATGGATGGATGGATGGATGGATGGATGGATGGATGGATGGATGGATGGATGGATGGATGGATGGATGGATGGATGGATGGATGGATGGATGGATGGATGGATAGATAGATAGATAGATAGATAGATAGATAGATAGATAGATAGATAGATAGATAGATAGATAGATAGATAGATAGATAGATAGATAGATAGATAGATAGATAGATAGATAGATAGATAGATAGATAGATAGATAGATAGATAGATAGATAGATAGATAGATAGATAGATAGATAGATAGATAGATAGATAGATAGATAGATAGATAGATAGATAGATAGATAGATAGATAGATAGATAGATAGATAGATAGATAGATAGATAGATAGATAGATAGATAGATAGATAGATAGATAGATAGATAGATAGATAGATAGATAGATAGATAGATAGATAGATAGATAGATAGATAGATAGATAGATAGATAGATAGATAGATAGATAGATAGATAGATAGATAGATAGATAGATAGATAGATAGATAGATAGATAGATAGATAGATAGATAGATAGATAGATAGATAGATAGATAGATAGATAGATAGATGGATGGATGGATGGATGGACGGCAGGCGCTGTTGTGGTAAAAACACTACTGCTTTGGTCCAAAGGGGGCGCTGTAGTCAACAACAACTGAAAGCTCTTTGTAGTCCTAACTAGTGTCTCAAAGTGCTACTGCTACTCCTAAAATGTCTGCAAGTCCCTGAGCCCTCCTGTCACCCATGTTTGGTTACTGTCACTCTATGTCTCTTGGCGGGGTATAACTGTAAGGCAAGGCAAGGCAAGTTTATTTCTATAGCACAATTCAGACACAAGGCCATTCAAAGTGCTTTACAGGGGCAAGATTAAAATACATAAAACACATTAGAAAAGCGAATGAATAAAACATTTAAAAGCAAATGAATAACATTTAAATAAAATAAAAAATTGCAGGTTAAAATGGAAACAGAAAAGTCTTCAGACTTGATTTAAAAGAGCTGTAAACAGATTATCGTTGTTCTGACACATGTACAATGACAAAATAAAGCTGAATCTTGAATCTTGAAACCTGTTAACGAAACTTTGTTTCCTTATATATTATAACATTTTAATACTAAAACATTCATGCTTTTTGCTGTGAACTTTGTTTGACTCACAATATACAACTTGCTAAATTTTCACAAGAGAAGTGCTGTGAATGGCCTTGGAAAAAAGGGAGTACAGACTCCCACGTTCGGTTCTCAGACATAGAGGTTGCGTTCCGAATCGCATACTTTCTACTATATAGTATGTAGAAAAAAGATTTAGGATGTCCCGATTCTTGTGGCCAGATTTAGGATGGTTAGAAGTACCCGGATGTCCTACTTCATGCGGCCAAGATTGTTAGTGTTGAAAAGTGCATCCTATTTGGGCGATTCCGACCCACAATCCAGTGCGCACGTGAAGTGACGTAACATCGACGAAGCCTCCATATGAAAACAAACGGGGATGCGACGGATATAAAAGCAAGAGGCAGGCTCAAGGCGCAATGTTATGATGAAATAAGAGAGAAAAGTATGTCCCAATAGTATGCCTACTGCATCCTAACTAGATTCTTTTTATCGTCAGATGTAGTGTGTAGAATAGAAAAAAGAAAGAGTATGAGATTCGGAACGCAACCTGGATGAAGAATAACACCTGCTGATGGTGCTGGGAAACAGGATGCAAGTTTCTGGGAAAATCCTTATCAGTCTAATTAGAACCCATCCACATCAGCTCAGCACTGACCCTGGACACACGAACAAAATGTGTTCACATACACATTTTGTCAGACATATAAACTCTGCTATTTCAGTTCAGTTGTTGTATTCAACCATGTACCCAACCTGATGCATTGTTGTTTGACCCTTGCATCAGCTGTTTGCAAGTAAAAACCAACCTGCTTTGAAAATGCCCGACTGATCTCTTTATTAAAAAAGAGATCTTTTGATTTGATTTGATTCAATTTATTTCAGACATATCAAACATACAAAACAAAATGAAAAGCATGGAAATACAATAAACAAATTATGTTTTCACAAAAAAAATAAAAATAAAAAATTATCTGTATTTCTGAGATATGCCTGAAAAGGAGCAGGAAGAAGTATACACTTATTTAATCCTACCCCTTTTCCATAGTAAAAAAATTAAAAATTAAAATATTTATTAAATTAAAAAAATTAAAATATTTATTATATTCGCTTCTCTTAATCCATATACTCTCTGTACAATTGGCGATACTATATTATATTTGCCATTTACGAACTATACATACATACATACTACTTAATATACTATGAATTTGTTATATTTTATATATTTATATCATGCATATATCTATATATCATGCATATATCTATCAATCTTGGGTTTTTTGATAAAATAATTCCTGTAACAAAACCTATCAGTAAATCAGATCCCTGCTGTCTGTCCCAGTATTGGAGCCATTGAATGTCTCCAAACACTTGATCCATTTTACTTCAGGCCAACCGGCTCTGAACACCATCTACTGTTCAAGGTGTGAAAGGGACAAAGTTTGGCTCCAGATTCAATTCATTCCTGTTTAAAACTATGAATATGATGAAACTTAATCTCTTCACTGGGCCGTTTGCCAGTTTATAACAGAACAGACAAGGCAAGGCAAGGCAAGGCAAGTTTATTTATATAGCACAATTCAAACACAAGGCCACTCAAAGTGCTTTACAGGGGCAAGATTAAAATACATAAAACACATTAGAAGACATTTAAAAGCGAATGAAAAGAAGTAAAACATTTAAATAAAATAAAAAGTACAGGTTAAAATGGAAACAGAAAAGTCTTCAGACTCGATTTTAAAAGAACTGAGGGTTGCAGCAGACCTCAAGTTTTCTGCGAGTTTGTTCCAGATATTTGGAGACAGGAGAATGGAGGGCGTGATTCAATCGCACCATGACCTGATTTTGATTTGTGCAGCTTGTATGACATCTACACTATTCAGCAAAGAGTTTTGTTTGTAGACGCCTGAAAATTACACCGTATAAGATTTCTGGTGTCTTATTCCAAACCACTGCCATTATTTTAATTTGTGTTGTCATGTATTTGTATTGGCTTTTTATATGGAACTTTGAGTCCGGAATAAAGTATTCATTCATTCATTAGGTATGTGAAATCTTTCCACATACTTTTGGAACTTGGTAGCAGGGATTTTTTTTTTTTTCTACTTTTCTACGATTCTTCTTATTTTTATTTATTTTTTTAATTTTCCTGTTATAATGCTATTTATACATTGTTTGTATTGAAGCTGACTCAGGGAGATTCGCACAAGAATCCCAATGAACTTGTACCTGTGCAAATGGCAATAAATATATTCTATTCTATTAGCTTTCTTGTTTAGTTAAAAACCATTAGTTCATCCCAGATGTACTAAGTTGAGGTCAAATCAAATCAAATCAAATCAAATCAGATCAGTTTTATTTGTATAGCCCAAAATCACAATTAAATTTGTCTCAGTGGGCTTTACATTCCATACAATATGATATATGATACAATATGATACAATATGACACCCTGCCCTTACACCCTTAGCTCGGCTGAGAAAAAACTCCCAGTAAAAACCCTTTACCGGGAATAAAAAAAATCGACTACACTGTCTGGCTCATTCAGTCTATGTGTTCCTACTTGGGACACAAATCTTCTTTTTTTAAGCTCACAAATGTTTTCATATTATAAAAAGGATCAGTCATTTTCTAAGATATTTGGACACAATTTTTTAGCAAATGTTACGCATTCAGGAGGAAAAAGTGGAGGGTGTGAGATAATGTATATATTGTGTTAGTCCGTCTGAAACTGGAGTTTTCTCCCCCGTACTTGTATACTGGGACAAAGAGAAAGACGGTAATCCTAGTTAAATAGCCCTTTCAAGCTATCACCGTAGCTCCACTTAAAGCTGGGGTGGAGAATTTGGGGAGAAAATAGCAGTTGGGATAGAGATTTGAACAGTTGACAGTTCCAACAGCCAATAAGAACAGAGAATCTGATTTTTTTTTTTTTTTTTTTTTTTTTTTTTTTAAATCGGAGCCTCGCTCTGATTGGTCAAAGTGTACCGCTCATGTTAATTTTGACCAATCACATACCCCAGCTTTAACTGTACATACAAACTATACAGTCTATGATGTAAACGTACTGCCTGAATCAAAGGCTCTTTTGTTAACGTCCTCTTTTCTCTGTTGTTAACCAGAGTGAAGTCGGCCATCTTGAAAAAGGAGGAAACTGTCAATCATCTCCGGAAGCAGCACGAGGTGAGACACACTGTCAGAATGTGGGGGGTCGTGTGTGTGTGTGTGTGTGTGTGTGTGTGTGTGTGTGGCAGTGGGGGCTTTATAAATTGTGACTGATAAAACAAACACACAGTGGAGTTAGTGAAGCGATGAATGACAGCGTGTGTAAATATAATACTCTCTTGTGATTGGTTTATAAATATTATACTCGCTTCTGATAGGCCGCTATCAACAAACACACCTCTCTCAAATGCATTCACACATACTACACTACACACACACACACACACACACACACACACACACACACACACACACACACACCTCTCTCTCACACTCACTCACTCACACTCACTCACACACACTCTCACACCCATACACACACACACACACACACACACACACACACACACACACACCTCTCTCTCTCACACGCATACACGCAAACACACACCTCTCTCTCACATGCACACACTACACGCACACACACACCTCTCTCTCACACCCATACACACAAACACACACACACACACACACCCATACACACACACACAAACACACACACACACACAAACACACACCTCTCTCTCACACACAAACACACACAGTCAAAAACATTCACACGCACGCACACACAGTTGATTGACAACGTGTGTAAATATTATTCTCTTTCCTGATTGGTTAGTAAACATTAGACTCTCTCGTGATTGGCTGGTAAACACTATACTGTTCTCTGATAGGCCGCTCTGAAGAGGGCGGATCACCTGGAGGCGCTATGGGAACAACAAAGGAAACAGCTGCTCCAGAAGTGACTTCCTGGAAAACACAGAGAGAGAGAGAGACTGACTGCTTCTATCTGTATGGGACCCCCTCACACACACACACACACACACACACACACAGTTACACACACACACACACGCACACACACAGTCGTACACACATAGACATTTACATAAACACAGTCAGACACAGTTTTATATACTATCTATGAGTCACACACACATACTATACACATACACAGTCAAACACTACACACACACACACAGTCGAACACATACACACACATTCACGTACAGTCACACACACACAGTTACACACACACACACATTTACACACACACACACACAGTTACACACACACACACACACACACACACACACACACACACACACACACAGTTACACACACACACACACACACACACACACACCACTGGATCCTTTCTTTCCCATGTGGATGTTGTTCCTTCCAGCAAGACTGGACCTGTGGAACTTCAGAGGGTTGAACAAACGACTGAACTTTTGTCCTACCTCATTTGAAGAAATACAAATGGGGGAAAAAATGCACTGGGGCCCTTTTTATATAGCCCCCACTGCCACACACACACACACACACACACACACACACACACACACACACACACACACACACACACACACACACACACACACACACACACACACACACACACACACACACACACACACACACACAACCCCCCAGGCATGAAGGAGTGTGTGTTGTGTGTTGGAACGTCCCTAATTTAAATGCCAAGGACCAGGTGGAACCAAATGAAAAGACTTTTGATGGATGGACTTATCTTTCTTCACGGTTACACACACACACACACACACACACACACACACACACACACACACACACACACACACACACACACACACACACACACACACACACACACTGTGGGTGAAGGAATGCCTCCTCGAAACGTTCCCCACAGAGCAGAGAACACTTCCAGATGTTTTTGGAACCAGCCCAGGCCTGTGTGTGTGTGTGTGTGTGTGTGTGTGTGTGTGTGTGTGTGTGTGTGTGTGTCTTTCTATGTATGTATGTGTGTGTGTGTGTGTGTGTGTGTGTATGTGTGTCTTTCTATGTATGTGTGTGTGTGTGTGTGTGTGTGTGTGTGTGTGTGTGTGTGTGTGTGTGTGTGTCTTTCTATGTGTGTGTGTGTGTGTGTGTCTTTCTATGTATGTGTGTGTGTGTGTGTGTGTGTCTTTCTATGTATGTGTGTGTGTGTGTGTGTCTTTCTATGTATGTGTGTGTGTGTGTGTGTGTGTGTGTGAGTGACAGAGTGGGGGATTGTTGATCTTTCTGGAATACCACTTCCAGCCACCAAGGACTAACATCACATCAGTCAAAAACATTATGAGCTTCTGTCTGCACAAAGTCAAGGTCTAAGTTATGGCCCCATTTTTTATTTATATATATATATATCTGTCTGAAGTTTTTTTTCTCATTATACGTATTGAGAAAAAGGCAAAGATGCTTCGTTTGGGTTTTAATAACATTTTGTTTATGAGATATTGATCCCGCAGGTTCAAATCTGTCAGTTTCTTTCCAACTTTACCGCAGTCTGGAACTGTGGAGTTTATTCTCAACGTGCTAAATGAAAAAAAGAAAATTGTTCTCTTATTATTTTTGGCCCTTCCGCTCTTCCATACAAAGGCAAACTCCTTGTCCTTTACCCTTTTTAATCCGTCTCACACACACACACACACACACACACACACACACACACACACACACATACACACACTCTCACACACACACACACGTAAACTATGTTCCGGCTTACATTCAGCCTTCCCATCATATTTTAATTGATAAGATTATGACTCACACACACACACACACACACACACGGACACACACACACACACACACACACACACACACACACACACACACACACACACACACACACACACAAAGGCAGACTCCTTCTCCTAACCCCCTTTAATCTGTCTACTCATGTGTTTTGTCCCAGCGCCTTGAGGCCAAACTTTAATTACAGGATCCATAACCTCAAACCTCAGCCCTCTGAACAGTGTGTGTGTGTGTGTGTGTGTGCGTGTGTGTGTGTGTGTGCGTGTGCGTGTGTGTGTGCGTGTCTCAGACCAAAGAAGTTAGAAAGAAGTGAACTTACTTACTTAAAGGTGCAGTGTGTAACTTTGTGTTTGTCAGAGAAGGGAACATTTTCTAAGGTATATATATACAAACTTTCCTCACAGGAAAATGTGATCCCTGGAACACTGTTTGAAGTTAGAAAGCTTCCTGAAAAGTTACTGTTTCACTGTTGTTGTTGTTGTTTACAGCAGCAGGGCCCACAGTTTGGTTCACAAACATATTCTAGTCTTAACGTTTGGTGCCAGTGGCCTCAAAATATTTGATAAATTTGTGAATTAATAATAAATAGTTTTGATTTATGATGATAGAATACTTTTATTATCAACAGCAACATGTTGAGTACATTCGTTATGCAAGTTAAATGCAGGATCTGCAAATGAATCTTCCCTGAAATTACATAGTGCACCTTTTAAAGTGGTTACAGACTAAAGGAATGTTGCTAGAGAGAGAGAGAGAGAGAGAGAGAGAGAGAGAGAGAGAGAGGTTGAGAAGTGAAGGAAAAAAAGTTTGAAAATGTCTGACTGCATGTTTGTGGTCAGGTGATTGTAGGTTTGGTGTAAGGTTTTGGGAAATTGAGGAAGTGATTTTGGGAAGAAGGGAGAGAGAGAGAGAAAGAGGGACAGAGAGAGAGAGAGGGGTATAGAGAGTCAAAGAGAGAGAGAAAGAGAGATGGGGAAAGAGAGAGATATGTAGAGAGAGAGACAGACAGACAGAGAGAGACATGGAGAAAGGGAGAGGGAGACAGACAGACAGAGAGAGAGAGAGAGAGAGAGAGAGAGAGAGTGAGACATGGAGAGAGAAAGAGAGACAGAGAGAGAAAAAGTAAGGAATGCTCATAGAACATGTTTCTAGGATTAGGGGAGCAGAGCAGGCTGGGAGCAGGGTTTGAGGGTTTGGGACATGTGATCAGAGGTATGTTAATGTTTAAAAAGCCACTCAGGGTTTTACTAGGGCTGCACCATTCATTGGACTTCAACTTAAACCTGCAGTGTGTAGAATTTTGGGTTTTATTTCCTAGCAGATTTTGTAGAAAAAAATTAGAATATCCATAAGTAC
The DNA here is from genome assembly GCF_949987685.1 of Ammodytes marinus. Lineage (NCBI taxonomy): Eukaryota > Metazoa > Chordata > Actinopteri > Uranoscopiformes > Ammodytidae > Ammodytes > Ammodytes marinus. The sequence goes on along the minus strand of NC_137224.1, from coordinate 637,296 downwards.
GTTTAATTTAGTGCATAATAGCTGATTTTTTTTTTTAGAATTATTATTTTTTCCCTTAGAAAGGGTCTCATATATGTTCATATTTCTTCATATTTTGGACCAAAGCCTTGTCACCGCCATTTTGGAAGTGTCATAGTTGGAATGTCATCAGGTGCATTGCTTAAAATTTAGAATTGTTCATATCCTTGAAGGCCACTGTAGCTTCTGTTATTATTCTAAAGGGTTGGGGTTACCCAGGGAGTGTTGCATTCTAGAACTTTCTAGAACTTACTTGATGATGTCATATTACACACTGCATGACATTCCAACTATGACACTTTCAAGATGGCGGCACTAGGCCTTGGTCCAAAATATGCAGAAATATGGACATATAATGAGACCCTTTCTAAGGGAAAAAAAAATAATTCAAAAAAATGTTTTCAGCTACTATGCACTAAATTAAATGTACTTATGGATATTATAATTACTTTCTACAAAATCTGCTAGGAAATAAAACCCAAAATTCTACACACTGAAGGTTTAAGACACTACTGCATTGGGACAAAACACATCAAAACAACAAAGGGGTTCAAACTATCTGTGGTTGGGTCACGAGCCTCCACATATTTTATTTGATTGATTTTCTTCTCAAATGTTCAAATTTCTTTCTAATTTTCCCTTATTATTTTGTAAAGATATTTGGAAAGCCATTCTCTTCACAGACACAATAAGTCTTTGTGGATTAGATTTCACTGTGTGTGTGTGTGAGAGAGCGTGTGTGTGTGTGTGTGTGCACGCGTGTGTGTGTGTGTGTGCTGGGAGGGGGGATTTGTAACAAGAGTGTGTAACTTTAACCTGC
>NC_137224.1:611458-626458 GCF_949987685.1 Ammodytes marinus | reverse complement strand
GTAGCAGCCATGCCAAGCCAATAGTCAGCGGTGACACAGCCTAGTAGATAGCTCTTCCGGTACAATTTGATGCATAAAACCTTACTGTAACCGAAAATTAATGCCACTAACGTTCATAAAGCGGTTGGTGTAAGCTTGGGGTTACAAATATTGTAAAAGACAAGCTTTCTGTCCTCTTATTTCACCGCATTGAACTCGGAAAAACAGCAGACTTGCTGATAGTGAAGGGGCTTCGTGAGCGGATATTTTCCTGTTAGGCGTACTTCAAAATAAAAGTCAACTCACGTGTGTCCAGCGAAATGCTATGAATGTTTAGCCAGTGAAATGCTTTTACTGTGAAGCCATAGCCTTAATGCTACTTTTGTTGAACAGTAGCCTAACTTAACCGCTGCACGCTGATAGTGTTTTTTTAATGTAGAGCCGTGTCCCTGGCATATAGAAGTGACACACGTTTATTTAGCAAGAAAAACAGGCAGAGCACAACTCTTTCCCTATTTGCTTGTAGGAGCGATTGGTGGCACGATAACAAATGCATCAGCAACAGCACAACGTCCATGAGCACAACGAATACAGCTCGGTGATCCGCCATTGTTGTTGTTGTTTTCCAACTGGCGCACGTGGACCTACAAAGACGGCGCATGCCTATTTATATCCAAACGCAATGCGCATGTGTGAGGGTGGAGCCGTGACGTCAGCGTTATCAGGGGAAATGGTTTCGCTGTTTACAGGAAACCAAAACCGTTAAGTTTTCCAAAAAATCCTCCCTCGGAGGTGATCTCAAAAATCTGCGGTTCATGCCTGCGTTTGCGTTTGCGTTTGCTGTTTTCCTGTAAATGATATAGTGCAACCGCAGAAATTTTTCTGCGTATGCACCGTTTTGCGTGGCCGTGTAAAGTGCCCCTTAATTTAGTGTAGAAATGTAGGAGGGCAATAGTCATAATACCCAGAACTAAATCTAAAACTTAAACTTAAGATACATGACAAATATAGGCAACTTTAAGACCTACTTCACCGGTGGGAATATGAAGGTGTATTGAACTCTGAGATCCTATGTAGTATAAATGTGCAAACATTTTAGAAATCGGTTCATCCTAGCCTGAGAAAAAAGGCAGAAAGAGTGTTTTATGGTCTCACTGTCTAACCCTTACATTTTCCCACGCGTGACATCACACATGGTAAAATGTAGGGTTAGGATTAACAGGACAGCTGGGCCAAGGGAAGACTGAGGGAAGAAAAACCTCATTCATTATATTATAACAGTGATTTTATAATGATAGAACGCCGGTTCTATATGGGTGAAGTATTCCTTTAAGGTCAATAGCAAAGTCTTAGTACATTCCACCACAGCCGAACAACATGTGAACTAGTTTCCTGATAGAGGACGTGTGGTTTCCGCTGATTGTTGTTAGTTATATTTTTTTCATTTCCAACCACAGACTGTTCCGATTTCCTGTGGCTGTGTGTGTGTTTTTGTGCAGCTAGACATTGTTTCCCTTTTTGGCATCTTGCAAAAACAGCAGTAGCATAACAAGTTTATATGGACACTCATATTAAAAGCTATAGTGCGTAGCTTTTTTCATATAAATGAATTTTGGTTACATTCAAGCCATCGCCAATTGAGTTGACACAAAGTTGATTAAGCCTATCAGCTCAACAAACAAAACTCTCTCTGTATTTCTCAGTATGGCAGCGTTTATGAACTTGTGTCCCCCCTCCCCCCCTTGACACTGGTGCAGGAGCTCAGAAAAATCCCAAGAAATGTTTCAGCTGTTGATTCTACTGCTAAGAAAAAAAAACCTGGACGTACAGCAGAAGTCATAAAATAAATAGTTTCACTTTTAGGCGTCTTGCAAAAACAACAGTAGGAGTAACAGTACAGGGTTTATATGGACACTAGTGTTTCAACTGTAAACAGTTTATCAGCCCGCATAAAACTTGCTCATATAACCAGCTCAACCACAATGAAAAGTCCCGAACGAGTGCGGGGGAGTCGTTTACACCTTTTCATAAACCAATCAAAATAAACTTCATACTGTGTATATGGGGCGACTGTGGCTCAGGTGGTAGAGCGGGTCGGCCGATGATCAAAGGGTTGGAGGTTCGATCCCCGCCCTGCCCTCTGTGTCATGGTTGTTGTGTCCTTGGGCAAGACAACTTCACCCACCTTGCCTCGTGTGAATGTCGATAGTTAGCCTGCTGCTATCGGTGTATGAATGTGTGTGTGAATGGTAACGTGGGAAAGGAAAACAGGTCTCCCTTGTAAAAGAGTCTTCGGTCTCAATGGGATTTACCTGTAGAAATAAAGGTTAGAGTATCTGTAATCCAGTGTTAATCCACAACCTAGGCTCTGTAAACTGGTATTTTAACAAAGGGAGCCCACCGTAGCTAGCAAAATGCCATGTTTGCATGCACAGTACAGACAGGTAGCGGATCATGAGGAGATATTCACTGATTTGACTAAAAAGTGATTTTGACCACAAGCGTTCTCCAGAATCACTGACTCCACCTTTAAAACGGGGGTTAATATCAGAATATTATTGTGCTTTTAAACCTGCATTGTCTATATTAAGTCAGATATAGTTAGAGCGGACTGCAGGATGTAAAAAAAAATCAGTGAATATCTCCTCATGATCTGCTACCTGTCCGTACTGTGTGTGCGCTGGAAGATAATCTAGTGTAAATACCCGACCTAGGCTCTGTAAACCAACTCTGTATGTTAACAGAGGGTACGTAAACAAGGGGAGCCCGTCGTAGCTAGCAAAATGCCCGTTTACAGAGCCTAGGCTGTGTGTTAACATCGTCAATTAATTTCGGAGTATTATTGTGCTTTTAAACGTGGTCATTGTCCGTGTTCAGTCAGCTAGAGAGAGAGAGCGGACTTCAGGATGTAACAGGATGCTGAGATCATGACTCAAGGTTTCATTAAATGAGGATTATTTGGGGAGTGTGTTGACACTGAAAGATAGAGTTTCGCCTCTGAAACCCCCCTAATAACTCTCCCTCCCACTCTCTCTCTCTCTCTCTCTCCCTCTGTCTCTTTCTCTTCATCTGTCTCTCTCACTCTCTACCTCTGTGTGTGTGTCTCTCTCTCTCTCTTTCCTTTCTCTCTCTCTCCCTCTGTCTCTGTGTGTGTGTGTGTCTCTCTCTCTCTCTGTATTTTTCTCTCTCTGTCTCTGTCTCTCTCTGTGTGTGTGTGTGTCTCTCTCTCTCTCTCTACCTGTCTCTCTCTCTCTCTTTCTCTCTCTGTCTCTCTCTCCCTCTCTCTCTCCCTCTCTCTCTCCCTGTCTGTCTCTCTTTCCTTTCTCTCTCTCTCTCTCTCTCTCTCTCTCTCTCTCTCTCTCTCTCTATCTCTCTGTCTCATTTCAATACATTCAAATTCTTGGTATGCAAGTTTCAATGACAATGTTGCCAAGGAATCGAGTTACAATTTGTCCAACTATTCTGACAGTACACTCTCTGTCTGTCTGTCTCTGTCTGTCTGTCTCTCTGTCTGTCTGTCTGTCTGTCTGTCTGTCTGTCTGTCTGTCTGTCTGTCTGTCTGTCTGTCTGTCTGTCTGTCTGTCTGTCTGTCTGTCTGTCTGTCTGTCTGTCTGTCTGTCTGTCTGTCTGTCTGTCTGTCTGTCTCTCTCTCTCTCTATCTTTCGTATTCAATTGTTGAACTTTTTTGATTAGTAACATTAGACATTTCAGTTTATTTTTTTAGATCATTTAAAGGTCAAAAGACCCTCAACACAAAAAATATAACTTCAATCTAATTATTTTTTTTTTCTTTAGATTTCCTGATATTGTGATGCCCTGTCAGCTGGTGTGTAGAGCAGCAGGAGCTCACTCACACACACACACAGACACACACACACACACCCGGCAGTAACCATGGCTCTGCGGAGGCGGCTTGTGCTGGGTGTGTGTACGCTGCTGTGCCTGCTGTGTGTCTACACACTGTGTGTTCATCTGGAGCGACCGATGTCCTGGTCCATAGAACCACTGAGGAGAATACAAGCTGGGATCACACAAGCAACCGGAAGGTCAGTCAATTATTGTTTTGCATAATTATTTTGAAATTAGATGAGATAGACCTTTATTGCCCCAAGGGGAATTTGTCTTGCAATCTGGAACATTTAATATATAAGCACAAATACATACAGACTCAAGGCAAGGCAAGTTTATTTCTATAGCACAATTCAGACACAAGGCCACTCAAAGTGCTTTACAGGGGCAAGATTAGAATACATAAAACACATTATAAAACATTTAAAAGCGAATGAAAGAAGCAAATAAAATAAAAAGTACAGGTTAAAATGGAAACAAAAAAGTCTTCAGACTCGATTTAAAGGAGCTGAGAGTTGCAGCAGACCTCAAGTTTTCTGGGAGTTTGTTCCAGATATTTGGTGCATAATAACTAAAAGCTGCTTCTCCTTGTTTAGTCCTAACTCTAGGGACTGTAAGGGGCCACTCACACTAGGGCCGCGGCCCCGTGCCAAAGCTCATTTGCATACTAAAGTCTAGAACGTTTGGCTAGTGTGACCACGCCAACTTGTATTCCAGCACGGAACAGCCCCTTGGCCACGGCACACCTGGGAGAGGTGTGCCGTGGCCAAAGTACAGATGCTAATGAGATGACACGCGCACAAGCAAGCGCACAGGCGGCGTTCCTGACGTGAATTTATTAAGGATGCATAGTCCGTTAACGTCCGCTGCCTTACTAGTCGGCACCAGAATTGCCCACCACTTGGACTTGTAGCTACATAAAATGTGTGAGAATTAACGTGTGTGTAGGCCTAGGTGTGGGCTAATAAAAGAGGGAGAGCGCTAAATAGGTGAGCGCAGAAAGCAAAGCAAAAAGGTTTTCGTGTTTACTCACGTTCGTCAGATGATTTTTTTCTTTTTCCTCCCGTCAGCTGTCATAATACTGCCTTTACGCATGGCGGTGGAGACGCACCCAAAACAACACACCGCGGCCCGGTGATAAGGAAACAGTAGCCTACACTAAGGTTTAACAAGAAACTTTATAAAGACACTTAAAAAAACGATCTCTGCCCATACAAAAAGTTCTGACTTGGATTTGATGGAGCGATGTGTGTGTGTATAAAACCATCCGGTGTATGGTCTGATGACGGGCCGTTATATTAATAATAAACAGCGTGCTGCACAAATATGAGACTGTCCACCGCGACCTATTACGTCAAGGCTACATTTAAAAAAAAAAAAAACAATAGCTTAAGGATTCTCGTTGCTCTAATGTGGAAGTGGAATATTTGATGCAACTTTGGCCGGATGAAAATATTCACAAACAGTCGTATAGCCTACAAGACTACGTTCCAAATCCTAAACGCGCACGGTGACGTAGGCAAGGTGCAAGTGTGCCCAGGCCACGAGCAGTGTGAGCATGGGCCTGCGGGGGGGAGTAGGGAGAGGGGGGAATCGTGCTGAATCGTGCTGAGCACGGAACAGGCAAATGGCACTAGTGTGAGTGTGCCCTAAGTAGACCTGTCCCAGACGACTCAGACAATGACAGACAAAATGACAGACTAATACAACCGACACTGTTTTTTTTAACAACAAGTAAACAAACAAAACAACAACAGACAAGACATAAGAATGAAGAAAAGTAAAAAAAAATAAAAAAAATCCCGAGGTGTTCCCAGGCCAGTCCTCTCACACACACACACACACACACACACACACACACACACACACACACACACACACACACACACACACACACACACACACACACACACAATATTAATGGTAAAGATTAATAGGTCATATATGCCTATCTTGTGTGTCATGTCTCTCAGACTCTAGGTCAGCCTTGGAGCCTGTTAGGAGACACTTAGGTCAGTTGTATAGATAAAGTCTCATCTCCTTCTACTCCAGAATGTTATGGTTCACTGTGTTCAGCTCTGAACCAAAACATTGGTACGCTTGGTGCCTGAGCCGGGGAGGTGGTAGAGATAGCGCGAGGTTAATACACAGCTCTAAGCATGAGTTTGTCAGAATTGAAGTGCAAGTCACAAGAGTTGCAGTCCGGTTCTCCTTGGCCAAGTCTGTAATAAATATTGCTTCATAATTCATCCAAGTCTCCTGAAATATTCTTCCACCTGAGTTGACCTCCAACCTTAACAGAACTTCCATCACAAAGTGTATTGAGTTTCATTACTTTTTTTTTAATTACCTTTTATTTCTACAGGTAAATCCCATTGAGACCGAAGACTCTTTTTCAAGGGGAGACCCGTTTTCCTTTCCCACGTTACCATTCACACAAACATTCATACACCGATAGCAGGCTCACTATCGACATTCACACGAGGCAAGGTGGGTGAAGTGTCTTGCCCAAGGACACAACAACCATGATACAAGTGGCAGGGCGGGGATCGAACCACCAACCCTTTGATCATTGGCCGACCCGCTCTACCAACTGAGACACAGTCGCCCCATAAAGTGTATTAATAAGTTTCATTACTACCCACAAAGTCGTCACGAAGATCGAAGGAACAGTACAAGAATCACAAAGCTGGATATTAAGTTTCAAACGTTACGGGCCATTGGCAGAGTAAGTTTGTTTAAAGATGCTGAGAAAGACCAGTCCTTTAACAAATATTTGAAAGTCAACTCTGTGTAATATTAATCTTATATCTGTAATCTAATACATTGACTGATACGCCCACCTTATCTTTCTCAGCATCTTTAAGCAAACATACTCTGCCAATGGCCCGTAACGTTTTACACTTAATATCCAGCTTTGTGATTCTTGTACTGTTCCTGTACGGGGCGGTAGTGGCGAAGTGGGTAGGGAGGTCGCCTCTGGAGTGCAGGGTCGGAGGTTCGATCCCCCGCCTACCCGCCACATGTCGAAGTGTCCCTGGGCAAGACATTGAACCCCGAATTGCTCCCGATAGTTAGCTTGCACCCTGCGTGGTAGCTGCTGCTGCTATCGGTGTATGAATGTGTGTGTGATTGGGTGAATGTATACAAAACAATGTAAAGCGCTTTGGGTCTGTGAAAAACCAGGGAAAAGAGCTGTATAAGTGGAGTCCATTTACCATTTCCTTCGATCTTCGTGACGACTTTGTGGATATGAAAACTTATTAATACACTTTATGGGGCGACTGTGGCTCAGATGGTAGAGCGGGTCGGCCAATGATCGAAGGGTTGGTGGTTCGATCCCCGCCCTGCCACTAGTATCATGGTTGTTGTGTCCTTGGGCAAGACACTTCACCCACCTTGCCTCGTGTGAATGTCGATAGTGAGCCTGCTATCGGTGTATGAATGTGTGTGTGTGAATGGTAACGTGGGAAAGCAAAACAGGTCTCCCCTTGAAAAAGAGTCTTCGGGCCTCAATGGGATTTACCTGTAGAAATAAAAGGTAATTAAAAAAAAAGTAATGAAACTCAATACACTTTGTGATGGAAGTTCTGTTAAGGTTGGAGGTCAACTCAGGTGGAAGAATATTTCAGGAGACTTGGATGAATTATGAAGCGATATTTATTACAGACTTGGCCAAGGAGAACCGGACTGCAACTCTTGTGACTTGCACTTCAATTCTGCCAAACTCATGCTTAGAGCTGTGTATTAACCTCGCGCTATCTCTAACACCTCCCCGGCTCGGGCACCAAGCGTACCAATGTTTTGGTTCAGAGCTGAACACAGTGAACCATAACATTCGTCTATGGAGATGAGACTTTATCTATACAACTGACCTAAGTGTCTCCTAACAGGCTCCAAGGCTGACCTAGGGTCTGAGAGACAGACACACAAGATAGGCGTATATGACCTATTAATCTTTACCATTAATAGTGTGTGTGTGTGTGTGTGTGTGTGTGTGTGTGTGTGTGTGTGTGTGTGTGTGTGTGTGTGTGTGTGTGTGTGTGTGTGTGTGTGTGTGTGTGTGTGTGTGTGTGTGTGTGTGTGTGTGTGTGTGTGTGTGTGTGTGTGTGTGTGTGTGTGTGTGTGTGTGTGTGTGTGTGTGTGTGTGTGTGTGTGTGTGTGTGTGTGTGTGTGTGTGTGTGTGTGTGTGTGTGTGTGTGTGTGTGTGTGTGTGTGTGTGTGTGTGTGTGTGTGTGTGTGTGTGTGTGTGTGTGTGTGTGTGTGTGTGTGTGTGTGTGTGTGTGTGTGTGTGTGTGTGTGTGTGTGTGTGTGTGTGTGTGTGTGTGTGTGTGTGTGTGTGTGTGTGTGTGTGTGTGTGTGTGTGTGTGTGTGTGTGTGTGTGTGTGTGTGTGTGTGTGTGTGTCGTATCCGGCAAAATGAAACCCTTGAATCAAAACCTAACCATCCAGTTACATAGTGTACCTTTTTTTTGGGAATTTTTATGCTTTATTAGACAGTTTGTAGAGACAGAGTTGAAATGTGTCAGAGAGGGGAATGACATGCAGAGAACGACCCGGGCTGGATTCTAACCCGGGTCTGCTGCATGGCTTGGATTGCCTTACCCCGCCCCTCCCCCCCCCCCCATAGTGCTCCTTTTTAAATGAAAAAGTCAGCAAAACTCAAAATGTCAAGGCACTATATATAAGGAACTTGTTAGTGATGATGCTGCTATGACTTAGTTTATCTCTCACCACAGCAGTGTAACAGAAAGTCTGGGAGGGTCAGATTGGGGAGTAAGGGGTGGAGGCACTTTGTATGATAAGTTACGCACGTTTACAACACACATTCAACTGTACCATTGGTTAACATGGTCATTTTTTTCATTTTGCGAAAAGAAAATGACATCATTTTCTTCTTGCAGCTCTGTCACCGAGAACTTTGTTCTTTCTTCTCGCGGAGTGTGTCACAGGCTTTAGATACTAATGTTTAGTTCAATGTCAGTTTGCGATGAGGCGAGGCTATGACAGCTGTTTGTGTCGGCACTGGCAAGGCACGTAGGCATGTTATTTTTTTCTTTCTTATTTCCTGTAAGCGTTGGATCTCATGACGTTTATCAAGTTAATTAAAAGAGTTCCTGAGGAGTGTGCTGAGGTGTGGTGTCTGTCTGGCTCACGCCCTGCACCAAACGTTGCACCTGCAGATTTGCACGTAGGCCTGTTTTATTTTTCCTTATTTCCTGTCCATCTTCAATTCACCCCAAAAATATTGTCATTAAAGAGCATTTTCATTAAGTAATGTAGAGATGAAGATTGAAGAAAAATCCAGACTGGTCTCTTCATTTTTTACAGAACTGTATATACTGTATATATTGTAGGCCTATTTATTTTACTGTATATATATATATATATATATATATATATATATATATATATATATATATATATATATAATGGTATCCAGAAGACCCTTACTCACAGACAGAAGAGGAGCTTATATTTAGGATGAGGACATTTAAGGGTTAAACTCTTGGGTCATGAGTCCGTGGTATAAAAAGTCCTGTGGGTTATTTCTGTAACCAGCACTTATTCCCCCTCTAGTTCTATCATTGTGGTTTAAACAAAGGAGACACACACACACACACACACACACACACACACACACACACACACACACACACACACACACACAGAGGCAGAAACACACACACTCACACTGTCTCACACAGACAGACACACACACACACACACAACCTCAGACACTTAGACTGTCTCAAGCACGCACACACACACACAAAGAGAGAGAGAGACACACACACAAAATGAGAGAGACACACACAGCACACACAGCACACACATACGCATTGACACACAAACACACGCACACACAGGCTGGCAGACGCACACATACAAAGACACAATGAGAGACACACACACACACACACACACACACACAGAGCACTGGGGCTGCACTAATGGAGGTCTTTTTACACGCGCTTGTGAAACGTTAGCTTGTGTCATAACGGGCAGCGCTCCAGGTTTTAAAAAGCTCGGCTGTCCAGATAAGATGCATTAAAGAAATGGGAAAGATGGCTGACCCCCAAAAGCTCCTGTTCCAGACATATAAAGACACTAAGTGTGTGTGTGTGTGTGTGTGTGTGTGTGTGTGTGTGTGTGTGTGTGTGTGTGTGTGTGTGTGTGGTGTAAATGGAGGGTTGGAGGTTTGGACTTGTAGGCCTGTCATTTTTTAAAAGCTATTCTGTAATCTGAAGACTTTGGGGTTGAAAATAACTATGTGGAAGAATTTTCCGTTTTTAGGCTAAAAGGTAAAATGACAGAGTAAAAGTTCAGCTGTGTGTGTGTCTGTGTGTGTCTGTGTGCGTCTGTGTGTGTGTGTGTGTGTGTGTGTGTGTGTGTGTGTGTGTGTGTGTGTGTGTGTGTGTGCGCGCAGCTGCCCTGAAAAGATTCCACACTGACACACTGTCTCCTCTTTGAATAAATAACTAAATACATCTTCACCTCATCACTTGATATTGTGGAAAGACTTTGTGACAAGACAGTGGTGGATGATGCCATCTTTAGTAACTATAGCTTCTTGTCCTTGAAGGCCACCGTAGCTTCTGTAAATTCTCCCAAAGGGGGAGGGGATAGCAAGGGAGCGTTGACATCTAGAATCTCACCACTAGATGACTCTAAAATTCTCCTTTATTACACATTGTACTTTTAACTCATTGTAGGTTCCCTGTTTAGGGTCAAATAAATACCCTACACATCTTTACACATATGAAAGCAGCATATATAGTGGGGTGACTGTTTTGAAGGGTTAACACCATACAGTACACTGTGGTTTGCTTGTGAATAACAGAGCCAAGTAAGCAACCACAACACAGGGCTCATGGCAACTTGGGGCCTCAAAAGACTCAATTACTGCTCCTGGTTTGCAGGGACAGAGGCAGAGATAGCAAGAAAGAGACACAGAGATAGATTATAGTCATAAGAGGAACATTCTTGTTTCCCTCCACTGGAAGTACAGACATTGAAAGCTGTCTGCAACATAGATATTCAAATAAAAGCATAATGACAGCATGTTTCCAGAGAAAAAATGGACTGTTTGCTTTTTCTAACTGTACAATGCCTTGTGGTGATTTCCCCAGCCAATTTCCTCCCAACTGCATGACGGTTGAAATGTTTTCATATTGTATGCGGGGTTAAAATAGGTCATTCCTAGCCCGTATTCTTTTGTGTTGAATCACTGTTGCATTTGATGTTATTAGGTACTGGAGCGGTAGGTGCCAACGGTTTGCGTTTCGATCCCCGCCCTGCCACTTGTGTCATGGTTGTTGTGTCCTTGGGCAAGACACTCCACCCACCTTGCCTCGTGTGAATGTGGATAGTTAGCCTGCTGCTATCGATGTGTGAATGTGTGTGTGAATGGTAACGTGGGAAAGGAAAACAGGTCTCCCTTGCAAAAGAGTCTCCGGTCTCAATGGGATTTACCTGTAGAAATAAAGGTAAAAAAATAAAATTGAAGAATGTACACAGACATTTGGAGAGTTGGATTGCAACACTCAGTGCGTTTACATGCAGACTCATAATCGGATAACTAAACGAATAAGACCTCAACAGGACTTTTAAACTGCATGTAAACACCTTTATCCGATCTACTTCGGACACAAATCGGCACAATAACGGACAAGAGAAGTCGGATAAGAACACCTAGATAATTCGTTCATTGTCGGCTTTCTCTCTGCATGTATACAGGGATCGGATATCGCATATCGGACTTCTCGTTCTGTGCTTGTGTGCCTGCGCGTGATACACCATGGGTTATTGACGGAAGAGAACCGGACGTGGCTCTAAAACCACTTGTTGAAAGCATGGTTGAAAGGGCTACAGCGCCACCTAGCATAGTGGAGACAGCCATGCATCGGACATTTATCCGATTTTCTGAAAGGCCATGTATACTCAGACAAGTGACACGGTCCGTTCGAGTGTCTTGTTCGATATATGTGATAATCCAATCTAGTTGTGCCATGGAAACGCATGGACTGTTTACTCTGATTCTCCTCCATTGGGTTTCATTAAAGTTAATAATAGATGCCAGGCCTTGAGGCACATTGCAGCCTCACCCTCTTCTATTGACTTTCCCAAGAAATACTGTTACTCATAAATCAACGTATTAAACCACAGAAACTCAGATCCGCCCAATGCATGTCGCCATATTTGCATTTTTGGGTGTCTGCTTAAAAAAATGTAATTAAAGGTTTGGTTCACCCAAATTATGTATACATGTTTTTAAGCCACAGACACAGTCTCTACACATTTTTATTTAGTTTTTACCACGCCAGCTGTTGTTCCTGGGTGAGCGTATACCCATGACAAAGGCACTAAGAAAAACTATATAAAAATTGCGTTCTGTGCACTGATGGTCTCGTTTGCTGTTACATGTCAATGCATTTGGGGGGAATTTGGTAGAAATGTTGTCAGTAGTTTATATTATAAAACCAAAATGTTCATTCTACTCAAACATATGCCTATAAATAGTAAAACGAGAGACTCTAAACATTTGAACTGGTCTCTTAATTTTTCCCAGAGCTGTGTATCAATCTCCAAATGCCAACCCCCCCCCCGTAACATTTATTGTACATTTATCTTTTTTGTTGCAGTGTCTCTGGTGATTCTGAAGAGTCTAGTCCGGACAGAAAAGGCAACACTGACCGATGGACCCCTAATGCCACCGTTTACCCACAATCCACTGCTCTGTACCAACACACACGCACCACACACACTCCCACTGCACAGGCTCAAACCTCCAGTAAGTGTTTTAACATCGGTCGAATGTGAAATCTTACTAAACTGTATATGTTTATCATGTCTTCTTTGAACGGTGTTAAATTGATTTGTATAGCCCAGTTTAACAATTGTTTGAACCACTGAGTTTTTGAGTTGCCTTTGTATACACAAAATGTGACACACAGACACACACACAGATAGACAGACAGACAGACAGACACTCACTCACTCACTCACTCACTCACTCACTCACTCACTCACTCACTCACTCACTCACTCACTCACTCACTCACTCACTCACTCACTCACTCACTCACTCACTCACTCACTCACTCACTCACTCACTCACATTTCGCCTTCCAGACATGTTAACAAAATTGTCTTGCCTCCACAGAAGCCCCACACACACAGAGCCTTAACCTGAACATCTTAAAGGCCAGTGGAAAAGGTCTGAATGAAACCCCTATCAGAACCAGCACAGGCCCCACACTGAAGCCCAAAGGCCCCACACAGAAGCCCAAAGGCCCCACACAGAAGCCCAAAGGCCCCACACAGAAGCCCAAAGGCCCCACACTGAAGCCCAAAGTCCCCACACTGAAGCCCCAGCAGCCCACACAGAAAGCCGCAGGGACCACGGAGCCTCCATTCATAGGAGACTCCTACATGAGTGATGACCTTCCTCCACTGACAGTGAGTTAAAAGCCCTGTGTGTGCACTGTGCATAGTCTTAAAGGTTCAGTGTGTAATATGACATCATCAAGAAAGTTCTACAAAGTTCTAGAATGCAACGCTCCCTGGGTAACCCCAACCCTTTAGAATAATAACAGAAGCTACACTGGCCTTCAAGGACAAGAACAATTCTAAATTTCAAACAATGCACCTGATGACATTCCAACTATGACACTTTCAAGATGGCGGCACTAGGCCTTGGTCCAAAATATGCAGAAATATGGACATATATGAGACCCTTTCTAAGAAAAAAAAAAAGAATTCAAAACATTTGTTTCAGCTATTATGCAATAAATTAAACATACTTATGGATATTATAATTACTTTCTACAAAATCTGCTGGGAAATATAACCCAATATTCTACACACTGCAGGTTCAATGAGATAATAACAATTTTCTAATTATTCTATTATTTTTATGCCACTCCCCCAGCAGCGATAGCCAAAGACCTGAAGTATTATGTTTGCAGGTTGTCTGTATCAACAATATTTCATGAACACTTTGTGGGATATTCTTCAAACTTTGAAAAAATGTCCACTCCATTTTGGCGGTCAAAGGTTACTGGGACGGACTCTTACAGCTCACCCGCGTGAACTGATCTATTTAATCAACCATTTCATACTTATGTATGATGCGTACAACTTAGGAAAAGCAACAACACATTTTTGTATTCCATGCTTTTTGAGGGTCCACTACCCCCTTTAAGGGCCAACTATCCCTCCTCCCCCCCCCCCACACACACACTCACTCACTCACTCACTCACTCACTCACACATTCACTCACTCACTCACTCACTCACTCACTCACTCACTCACTCACTCACTCACTCACTCACTCACTCACTCACTCACTCACTCACTCACTCACTCACTCACTCACTCACTCACTCACTCACTCACTCACTCACTCACTCACTCACTCACACACTCTCACACACACACACACACTTAGAAGCCCCTGTTTCTGTCTTATATCTGTGAAGTATTAGGACACACATACTTGTTGTTTTCATGATGCTAGAGATGTCATCATAGGGCGTCTGCTGCAGTCACTCGGGGTGGATCTGTCCCTTCATTACATGTTTCATTAAAACAACAGAGTAATGTCTCCTACAGTCCGCCTCTGGTTATGTCCATCTCCCTCCCGGTCCCCCACGATCACAACATGCTGAGAAAATTATGTTTGGAATTTTTTTTATTCCATGCTTTTTGAGGACACACACACACACACACACACACACACACACACACACACACACACCCCTGAGTAATGTCTCCTACAATCTGCCTCTGGTTATGTCCATCTCCCTCCCAGTCCCCCACGATCACAACATGCTGCATGATGCTATAGGATTGCCCAGACAGCATTTCACTAAGGTATTATATTAACTATACTATTATCTCCTCCCTATAGGATTGCCCAGACAGCATACGGACTCACGTCTCACACACAGAGTTAATTAAATAAGGAGTATTCACACACTTTACTAAGCTATGTGTCATTATGGTTTGATAGTAACTGTGTGCTAGTATCTGTTTCCCTATAGGAATAAAAAATGTGTGCGTTTTGATATTAACTATGCCGGTCCTATCTCCTCCCTATAGGATTGCTCAGACAGCATACGGATATACATATAGATAGATATACATATAGATAGATATACATATAGA
>NC_137224.1:596458-606458 GCF_949987685.1 Ammodytes marinus | reverse complement strand
CCACAGTCCGACCAAATACTTCGGCGAGGACGTGTCTGCAGAAAAGCTGAAGATGTATCACCCAGATTTCGTCCGTTACCTTAGAAACAGGTGAGTGAGTTTATTGGACCAATCAGCTCAACACAATATTTCACACAGCAGGAGAACAGCCCAGAGCCTAGGCTGTTAAAACAATTTTTATTTTTTCAGCGCACACACACAGTACGATACAGACAGGTAGCAGATTATGAGGAGATATTCACTGATTTTGACAAAGTTACAATTATTTTTTGTGATTTTTTTTTTTTTTTTCTTTTTCCAGATTCCTTCGTTCCAACACTCTGAAAACGAAATATAAAGGCATCTACCGCCCGTCCACCGGAGCTGTGATGCTGCTGGCTGCAATACACACCTGCGACCAGGTAAAAACACCTCCTTAATATAGCCTATACTGTTCCATTTATTTTTTTATTATTAATTTTTTTAAGATTTTATTTTATGTGAGACAATACAAGGAACCACAAAGTGATACAAGACATAAACAGACAGTCACATAAAGAAATAATAAAAACTCAGTCACTTTTAAAATTCCTACTGTATCATAATGTTAACTTACTGTATCAGATTGTATCACTGTATTTAACACATTTAAATCCCCTAAATTACATATTCAATCCATTGAGTACACTGGATATATTATAGGCTATCAAGCGGACTTTTAAAGGTGCTACGAGGAACGTTTAACATATTTCTGAAACTGTCTAATTGTTCCTCTGATGATCATGAATGACATGTAACAGCAAAACGAGACCATAAGTGCAAAGAATGCTATTTTTATATAGTATTTCTTAATGCCTTTGTCATGGGTATACGCTCACCCAGGAACAACAGCTGGCGTGGTAAAAACACTACCGCTTTTGTCCAAAGGGGGGCGCTAGAATTAACACACACTGAATGTTCCTCAGAGCACCTTTTAATTTGTCTCCTGCCTGTTTCTGAACTAGGACCTTTTATGAGTAAATCGTTTAGTCCATTTGGAGGTATAACTATTTGCTGATAGATGGATGGATAGATAGATAGATAGATAGATAGATAGATGGATACATAGAGATAGATAGATAGATAGATAGATAGATAGATAGATAGATAGATAGATAGATAGATAGATAGATAGATAGATAGATAGATAGATAGATAGATAGATAGATACATAGAGAGAGAAATAGATAGATAGATAGATAGATAGAAGCACCTCCTGTTAATAAAGGCTACTGTTTCATACTGTGAGTGAGCTATTCATTTACAGTACTGACTCAAGGCCACACTTGTCTGTTAGCGTGAGAATGTTTTGACTGTTAGAAATTGGCCTTGAGAGAAAATGCCTGTGGGTATCGATGTTGAGTTTGAGCTGATAGTGACACAATTAACAACATATGAACAAATCCTTCTGTGATAACCTTCAGAATAGTGCTGAGAATGATCATGGAACGTTTAAGTTGATGTAAGTGCTTTAGAAGTTGAGATTTCTGTTTTTCATTTCATTTCTTTATTACGGCTCACGGCCATAGCACACGGCATGGAGCACACCATTCAAATCATTACAAACAAACAATGGTGTACGGCAAGGGAAAAAAAAAAAAAAAACATTACTTAAACAATGGCAGGACATTTCTCAGAAAGGCTCCTGTTTTAACAATAACCCCTGGTTTTTCTGACCTCAAAAGCGAAATCAGTTTAATCCTAGATGGTAAGTAAACATAATATTTTGGCAGGTATTTTCTTCTATAGTACATTACATCCAAATTCCCACACTCAAAAAATACATGATACTCATCACCAACACAATTGGAATCGCAGAGGTTGCATAATCTTTCACTTCTTTTTAGCCCTTTGTACCTTCCAGTGACTTTAGGTATTCTGGTGTTATTTGTTCTCAAATTGCATATAGCCTGCCTGGACTTTTGGTTTTCATATAGCAAATATTTTTCTAATTTAAACTCTTGTTTAAATTTTATGTAATAATTTAAATTATTGTCTTAATTTCAAACTATTTTTTTTTTGTCTTTTTTCGCTTTTTAAAGGTGAGTGCGTACGGCTTCATGACTCCGGACTTTAACAAATATTCGGACCATTACTACGACAAAACGATCCACGCCGTCGGATTCTACATAAACCACGACCTCAGGATGGAGATGTCTCTATGGCAACAACTGCACCAGGCCGGGCTCATAAAACTTTACATGCACAAGGAGTGACAAAAGAATATATATTTTTTAATAATTTTTTTTAATTATTTTTGGGGAATTTTTCTGACAATTTTGCACAAGCCGTGACATCATGAAATACGTCAGAATTAATGGGAAATTTTCTTTTTTTTTTAATTAATTTTTTTCAATATAATTTTCTGGCTTTATCAGACAGTTATGAAATGGGGTCAGAGAGGGGAATGACATGCAGAGAACGACCCGGGCTGGATTCTAACCCGGGTCTGCTGTGAAGAGGACTGATCCCTCTAACCACTACACCACAATCACACCCTCCACTCAAATACGTCATGATGTCTTGAATGGGGAAAATGCCTCTTTATTTTTTTAGGCATTATTAAGCTTTATTAGACAGTAGAGTTGAAATGGGGAGACACAGAGAGAGAGAGAGGGGGGATGACCTGCAGTAAAGGTCCACGGGTCGGATTTGAACCCGCGACCACTGCAACGAAGGCTGGAGCCAATATGGTACGCGCTCTATCCACTACACCACCGGAGCACACTAAAATGCCTCTTTATTAACAGTCTATGGAAGAAGCTATCGGGAGAACAATGCTGCCTGCTATCAGAATGACTTAAAGACTCTTGGGACTTTCCGGAATCATTTTTCTTTTTAACGGACAAACAAAACGGTTTTATTATTTTTTTAAATGACAGCTGCTGTTTGGTTCAAGATGGCGATTTTTATTCATTTATCAAAATGCGTTTTTTAAAATGTTATGTTGTCCCAGAAAGCATTTTAATCTGTGATTTGAGGGTCAAAATACAAAAATAGGTCCATATATTAAGGACAAAACAAGACTACATTTGAGGAAAAAGAGATTTCTAAAGTATTGGATGCAATCTTATTTAATATTATTATATTTTTTTAAGTTTGATGTTTTATCGATTTAAAAAAAATATAAATGAAAAATATTTATTTAATTTTTACAACATATAAGTGTCCAGCCTTTTTAACAGAACAGATTTTGGATACAGGCTTTTTTAAATTGTATAAACAAACACAAAAATACCATGTACAGGTCTTAAAAAAATGCATTTTCTGCATGTTTTTAAGGACAACATGTCTCATAAATCAGATTATTACCCAATATTTAGGTTAAACAAAGACTTAATTCCTGCAAAAGAGAGTTTCTTAACTTCGAAACTATTGATTTATTTTATTTACACTATATGCTTATTTATTTGATAGGGTCACAAATGAAAAAGCATTGCCAAAAATACAGACCCTCTTTTCCAACACAAAACACATTCTCTTCACACAAATACACCAGGACCATTTCGACAATAATAGCAAGCTGCTGTAAGATAAAATAGTGATTCTAAAAACACACTTTAAAGCTGGGGTATATGATTTCTGATTGGTCAAAGTTAACATGAGCTGTACACTTTGACCAATCAGACCGAGACTCCGATTCTCTGTTCTTATTGGCTTGTTGGGACTGTCCATTCACTTTGGCACGACGTTGTTGGTGTGTAGAGCGTGTCAGGGAGGGACCATAGGGGAGGGACCAAAGAGAACAAGTGGAGCGGTTGAGGTATTTGGATTCAAATCTCTATCCCAACTGCTATTTTCTCCCCAAATCCTCCACCCCAGCTTTAACCTTCACCCATATGCAGCTGGTTTTACTTCCTTTTTTTGACTTTCAAATCACAAAAAAAAAAATAATAATTCAGTGAGGCCTTCAGAGCGTATCATACAATCAGTGTGTGGCTGAGCTTAAAGGAGAAGTAAGTGATTTGTTTTTTTTTAGCTAACTTCCCAGCGAGTCATCGTTCACGGACACAGAGACCTGCCCTCTTTATAGCGCTCTGTCTCCTGATTGGATAAAATCGAGCCATTTTATCTGGCAATTACTGCAAAGCTGTATGACTGGGGGACCTGTGTTATGAACTCTGCATACTGTTTAAGTGATCGCTGTATGAATATAGAGTGATTTAACACGTATATTAACAACAAAAATATCACCTACTTCTCCTTTAAGTGGAGTTTTTTTTTTTAGCGCTATACAGTTCGACAAGGGACAAGAGTTGCAATCGAGTTGGCCACTAAGACTTGCTTTAAATATCCTTCGCCTCTAAATAGACAGAGAGAGCGCTGCAGGCAGTCGCTAAGTCTATCCTGACATTTACTCACGTGTGTGTGTGTGTGTGTGTGTGTGTGTGTGTGTGTGTAAGGTATAATGACAAAATAACCAACTGGGTTTGACCGTTAAGCTCAATTGGACGAACATTTTTGAGCCTGTACAATGTAAACAATTTAAAAGTTAGGAATACCCACAGTTTCAAGGGATACTGTCTTCACTTTTGTTGAGATAACTTATCATTCATATGCTAATGAAACTTCAAGTTGAGTTCTACATGACTAAGAATTCCAAAAAGTGAATATTCATATTTTTTATTCAGAAGTTTTTCAGACAGTTTTAACACTGTTTAATGTTTGAGAATCAACATTTTGACCGACTTGGTTTTGTTAGTTTTCTGTATGACAGAGAATTAATTAATGGCTCAACTGTTATTGGTTAAGTACAGATAAGTCAACATTTGAATTTTTATACATTATGAAAGATACATTTTCATAACAAAATACAAGTTGGCTCAAAATTTCAAATTGCAGTGCAGACAGTTGACTTTAAAATGTTGACTTGTCCTAACTTTTACAGTGTAAGTGTATTTTAGGTTTAAGGGACTTAACTTATTTCATTCTTAATTCTGTGTTTGTTATTCTCTACAAGGTGCCACACTGTGACCACACCAACACTGTGTTGCCTTCAAGTGCCTTTAAAAAAAAAATGTGAATCGGTAATTCATGGATGAAATATCGAGCGACTGATGGGGACCTTTTCAAGAAAATCAGTCGCCATTTTTCACACTTTGGATTTTGGGATGTTTTTTTTACAAATTATGCTGTGTTCAAGACACCTCGGAAGTGTAGGATTTCTCAGTTGTAATTTCCAATGCGTTCCAATCCCCATTCTACTATTTGGTATGGTAGAAAAAAGATTTGAGTATGTTGTGGTTGTGTATGCAAGTTTGTATTGCCGAGAAATGCCCGGATGAGTACTACTTACTTCCAGGGAGATTTTGTGTATGGATCGATGGGATACTTTTCCTACTCAACCGCCCCACAATGCATTTCGTCTTTTCAAACGACATGGGAGGTTTTTTTTTTTTAATTCTTTATTGCTTCTGTATACTTCAGTGTAAACGGTCCGACAAACCTCGCATACACACTCGATGGTTAAGTAGACAGTATGTAGTATATACATGTTGAGTATGTAGGAGGGAGGACGTTAGTAGGGCTTTTACAACACAGCCCTAGAATTCTACTCTGAGCTGCGACAATGAAGAGTCAACGTTCATTAAGATTTATTTGTTGCCACTAATTTTCAAACTGGATTGAAGCATCACAATCTACAATAACTGGACATTTACCTAATTTATGATTTTAAAGGTGCTACGAGGAACTTTTTAAATATTTCTGAAACAGTCTTATTTTTCCTCTGATGATCATAAATTACATGTAACAGCAAACGAG
Organism: Ammodytes marinus; assembly: GCF_949987685.1. NCBI lineage: Eukaryota > Metazoa > Chordata > Actinopteri > Uranoscopiformes > Ammodytidae > Ammodytes > Ammodytes marinus. The sequence continues at coordinate 600,677 of NC_137224.1, read as the reverse complement.
ACCATCAGTGCAAATAATTCTATTTTTTTATATAGTTTTTCTTAATGCCTTTGTCATGGGTATACGCTCACCCAGGAACAACAGCTGGGCGTAGTAAAAACACTACCGCTTTTGTCCAAAGGGGGCGCTAGAATTAACACAAACTGAAAGTTCCTCAGAGAACCTTTTTAACAGATACACACAAGGTTAAATTTAATCAACAGCAATAAAGACAAACTAGTAGCTAGACAATAAACCAAATACATCACAAATCAGGGAATATCTGTATTTAAAATGTTGATTTTTATATAATTTCTCATCAATACACGTTCAAAGTGATTCACTCATCTGAAATACTGTATCGGGTTTTGTTCTAAGTGTAACATGAGAAGTGTGGAGACATTTTTATATTGTGCAATTTTTCTGAATCTGAGTTTTTTTTCTAACAATCTTTTATAAAATTAAAACTGTGATTTTAACTCTGTGTGTTCTCGTGTGTGTGTGTGTGTGTGCGTGTGCGTGTGCGTGTGCGTGTGCGTGTGCGTGTGCGTGTGCGTGTGCGTGTGCGCGTGCGCGTGCGCGTGTGCGTGTGCGTGTGCGTGTGCGTGTGCGTGTGCGTGTGTGTGTGTGTGTGTGTGTGTGTGTGTAATAAAGGCTTTATAACATCCAATAGAGAACAAGAGTACAGACACTGCAAAAAGGGGAATGTTCTGTCATCTGCTAAAGTGAGGTCTGTATTTTAAAAGCCATCCATTCACACACACACACACACACACACACCATCAGGAGCAATGTGGGGTATGTTCAGTGAGCAGCTGTTTGCAGACACGTCCTCCTGTAATTTAAACACACAAACAGACTGAGATCAGAAGGTTAATCATTGGTTTTGGACACTAGCCCTGCATTCCTAATCGCTATACCTGTACTTTCTACTATTTAGTATGCCAGAAAAAAATGTAGGATGTCCCGATTCTTGTGGCCAGATTTAGGATGGTTAGAAGTACCCGGATCGGATGTCCTACTTCATCCGGCCAAAATTGTTAGTGTTGAAAACTGCGCCCTATTTGGGCGATTCTGACCCACAATCCGGTGCCATGTAATGATGAAATAAACAATTACAAGTATGTCCCAATTGTAGCATTCTGCATCCTAACTAGATTATTTTTATTGTCAGATGTAGTATGTACTATGTAGAATAGGAAAAAGAAAGAGTAATAGATTGGGAATGCAGGGTAGGTTTTTTTTAGCTAAGAAATCTGAAATTATTGCTTTTTGCGCTAAAAACGGGGCGACTGTGTCTCAGTTGGTAGAGCGGGTCGGCTGCTGATCAAAGGGTTGGAGGTTCGATCCCCGCCCTGCCACCTGTGTCATGGTTGTTGTGTCCTTGGGCAAGACACTTTACCCACCTTGCCTTGTGTGAATGTCGATAGTTAGCCTGCTGCTATCGGTGTATGAATGTGTGTGTGAATGGTAACGTGGGAAAGGAAAACAGGTCTCCCTTGTAAAAGAGTCTTCGGACTCAATGGGATTTACCTGTAGAAATAAAGGTTAAACATTTTTTTATTTATTTTTTAATTTTTTGGGCATTTTCAACACCAGTTTGTAAACGCTGCCATACTGAGAAATACAGAGAGGGTTTTGTAGGGAGCTGATAATAGGCTTAATCAACTTTGTGTCAACTGCTTTGGGCGATGGCTTGAATTTAACCAGCATTCACTGTATGCTATTTGAAAAAGTTATGCACTCAAGCTGTAAGAACATGTTTGGGAAACTGTGTGTGTGTGTGTGTGTGTGTGTGTGTGTGTGTGTGTGTGTGTGTGTGTGTGTGTGTGTGTGTGTGTGTGTGTGTGTGTGTGTGTGTGTGTGTGTGTGTGTGTGTGTGTGTGTGTGTGTGTGTGTGTGTGTGTGTGTGTGTGTGTGTGTGTGTGTGTGTGTGTGTGTGTGTGTGTGTGTGTGTGTGTGTGTGTGTGTGTGTGTGTGTGTGTGTGTGTGTGTGTGTGTGTGTGTGTGTGTGTGTGTGTGTGTGTGTGTGTGTGTGTGTGTGTGTGTGTGTGTGTGTGTGTGTGTGTGTGTGTGTGTGTGTGTGTGTGTGTGTGTCTGACTTAGCATATACAGTGTCAATACACAGCCTAGGCTCTGTAAACTGGCATGTAGACAAAGGGTAGGGCCCACCGTAGCTAGCAACATCTGTCTGTCTGTCTGTCTGAGTTACTGTGTGTCTGTCTGTCTGTCTGTGTGAGTGACTGTGTGTGTGTGTGTCTGTCTGTGTGTGTGTCTGTCTGTCTGTGAGTGACTGTGTGTGTGTCTGTCTGTCTGTCTGTGTGTGTGTCTGTCTGTCCATCTGTGTGTCTGTATGTGTGTCTGTCTGTCTGTCTGTGTGAGAGAGAGAGAGACAGACAGAGCCAGATGTGCATAGTGTGGTCAGGGTGGGGGCGTTATAAACATGACTCAGTTTACTGCTGTGCTGCCAAAGTATCTGACATCAGCGCGTTATAGCATTACATGGTGCAGACGCAAGCATGAGAGACCACAGAGGGGGTTTTCCGTGTGTGTGTGTGTGTGTGTGTGTGTGTGTGTGTGTGTGTGTGTGTGTGTGTGTGTGTGTGTGTGTGTGTGTGTGTGTGTGTGTGTGTGTGTGTGTGTGTGTGTGTGTGTGTGTGTGTGTGAGAGAGACAGAAATTAGGGCATTTTTCAGCGAGAATATGAGCAAAAGTGTGTGGGAATGGGAACAGATTATCAGTTTGAATATGTTTTGCATTTAAAGGCACCGTGTGTAGAATTGCTTTGTTTAGATTATGATTATAATGCGTTTTACTCCACCCTCTGTCACCAAAGATTTTTTTTTAAAGGTCAAGCAAAGCAGAGAAAGCTACTTTTGGATTTTTCTATTCATGATTTAAAAAATAAAATAACCAAATTTTCAGGATTTCCCGCAGAGATGAAGAGTTACTATCTGCTGCCCCTTAGTGGTGATAACAGGTAAGTGCAACAGAAATACATTTAAAAATCACTGCTCTGTATTTAGTTTATCAATGTGTAGACTGTAGAGCTTAGATAATAGCTCTCTTGTGAACTGAGAATGATTTTCTCACAAATTCAAGATTCAAGGATTTTATTGTAATACACAACGAAATACAGTGAGGCACTCTCCAGCAGTGAGTGTTTAAAGGTGCAGTGTGTAATATGACATCATCAAGAAAGTTCTACAAAGTTCTAGAATACAACGCTCCCTGGGTAACCCCACCCTTTTCGAATAATAACAGAAGCTACAGTGGCCTTCAAGGACAAGAACAATTCTAAATTTTAAACAATGCACCTGATGACATTCCAACTATGACACTTTCAAGATGGCAGCACTAGGCCTTTGTCCGAAATATGCAGAAATATGGATATATATGAGACCCTTTCTAAGGGAAAAAATAATAATTCAAAAAAAAAAATTCAGCTATTATGCACTAAATTAAATACTTATGGATATTATAATTACTTTCTACAAAATCTGCTAGGAAATAAAACCCAACATTCTACACACTGCAGGTTTGAATGTCTAAGTGACACAAAACACAAAGACAAAATAAGACAGTTGACAAATAAAATAAAACGATGACAGAACGAAAAAGGCCAAATGACAAAAATGGTTTAAAAATGAATATAAAAATTGTGATATGTAGATTAAAAATTATCCATGTACATACAGTGCTGCTTGATAGTATGTGACCCCCGCCCCACCCCCCCGAGCACCTTGGAATTCCATTCAATTCAATCACAACTAACTTCATTCAAGCTACATTTTATTTTTATTTTTCTCTTGAATAACAAATGCGTGTGTGTGTGTGTGTGTGGTCAGTGCACCATAGAGATAATAGACTAGAAGAGAATTAAATTGCCTTCTTGATGGCCTCCTCACAATATGAAGTGTATATAAAGTAGAGTAGAGTAGTGGAAAATAGAATAGAATAGAATAGCGCTCTTTATGGCCTACTAATAAACTGCTTAATTTATTCCAGAAACCTACAGTAGTAGTAGCCTGGTCCCACCAGACCATCGTACTTCATTTAAATTTGTACAGAAGGTCTGGAATCGCTCTATTGACAAACGTTCACTCACTTGAAGGTGGGTGTAAGTTGAAGTTTAAAGCTATTGGATCTGCCCAGTGCCACTCTGGATCTGCCAACCAATCGCATAACGTTTTGGTCGTGATGTATAAGTCATGCGCCGGCTTCTGACTACAACTGAAACT
>NC_137224.1:586458-588958 GCF_949987685.1 Ammodytes marinus | reverse complement strand
CAGAACTAATTACAAATGTGTGTCTCAATATGTTTATGCATAATCAAAGAGAGACGTGACGCACATTGGCACATTTTTAGTTACAAAGCCTTGACCGGGAAGCTTCCTCGTTATTTAACAGAAATGCTGCAAATTTCAGATGGGCTTTATCAGACCCGCTCCACTGACATGCTCATGCTTTATGTCCCACAAGCCCGGTCTGAGCTGGGAAAGACAGCTTTTAGCTTCAGTGCCCCCGACTCCTGGAACAACTTACAGCAACAAATTAAACTAAATACCTTCATATCTTTTAACCAATTTAAACAAACTTATCTTAAATCTGCCAAACTCTACCTGTAACTGTTTTAATTAGGCTATATTGTACTTTCACCCATTTAAATTTAATTGCTGCTACTCTTCACCACTATGTAAATGTTTGTTGTTGTGTATTTGATGTTTTTGCATTGAATATTGTTTATGTATTGTTGTTTTTCGTTTGAATTTGCTTTGAACTCGACGTCATTGTAAATGAGGGTCACCCCTCAATTGGTCTCTCGAGGATAAATAAAAGTTAAATGAAAAATGAAATGAAATAATCAAATGCGTAGAGAGATTTATGAATTAATAGGAATCTGAAAATGTGTATTCAGAATCTGTGTGTGTGTGTGTGTGTGTGTGTGTGTGTGTGTGTGTGTGTGTGTGTGTGTGTGTGTGTGTGTGTGTGTGTGTGTGTGTGTGTGTGTGTGTGTGTGTGTGTGTGTGTGTGTGTGTGTGTGTGTGTGTGTGTGTGTGTGTGTGTGTGTGTGTGTGTGTGACTAGTGGATGCAAACACAGGTTCACCATAGACACTGTTGTTGAGACTTCTTCTTCTAAATGCTTGTGGACGTGACAAATGTGCAAATCAAAGGCACTCCTGAAATTGATCTGAAAAAAAAATCAATTTTCCCATAAAAACGTCCGTAAAAAGAACAGATTAGATCCTTCAGTCACCGCTTCTATCGGCATTTGATGATTTATAATTGACAGTCTAACAGTTATGGTCTCGACTGGTGTTGAAAAATATTGTTATTCCTCTACAAGTCTTTTTTGTCTGATGCTAAAGGTGTAGTCAGTGATTTTGGAGAATTCTAAAAAATCCATTGTTAATACAAGAGGAATCACATGCCCATAGATAGATAGATAGATAGATAGATAGATAGATAGATAGATAGATAGATTGATAGAGACATTGTTAATACACAGCCTAGGGCTAGGCTCTGTAAACTGTGGGACCCTCTTTGTTGACATAACCTTTGTTTACATGCCAATTTACAGAGCCTAGGCTATGTACTGTATTAACACTGAATTTTTTTTCAACACACACACACACAGACAGACACACACACACACACACACACACAGTACAGACAGGTAGCGGATCGTGAGGAGATATACACTGATTTTGACAAAAAGTGATTTTGACAACAAGCGTTCTCCATCTTAATTTCTTAACCCTTTCATGCATGAATTATGATATCCTTAGTCTGGATTTTTTTCTCAAGTGATTTTATACTTCTTTAGGCATGAAAAGAAAAAATATAACTTCATTTTTTTTAAACACACATTTTTCAGAGAGTTTTACACATGTCCACTCGGGTGGACTCCATGCGTTTTGACTTCTCAATTTTGACCTTATTTATTTAACAAAACAGTGAAAAAAATGATATATTATCTGAAAACTATAAAATAATACATATTTTCAATGCCTGTTCACATATATTAACATATTCCAATACTTCAATCTAATGCAAAAGCGTGGAATAATTTTTTCAATCAAAAATTTCTATAAAAATAACAGATAACTTTTTCCTTGGTTTTCCAATTTCTCTTTTTCAGATGTCATTTAGCAGTATAGCCTACTGACTTGTACATCACATCATCAAAGCTATTTTAATATGAAAATTGGCATCATAGTGACACCAACTGTTTTACACATAATGGAATGGTCTGGAATTTTTTTTATTTTTTTACACAAATACTTCAAGTTGCATTCTAATAACATAAATCAATTGATTTAAAACCAAAAAGTTACAGCAAAATAAGCTTTTTTAAGCACAACACATCTGCAGTCATAGTATTTATTGAAGTCCGTGATGCATGATGTCCAATTTAGTGGACATGTGATTAAACATCATTTCCTCCCAATGTAAAATCAATAATTGGAAATTTGAACAACTATATGACTCCTAAGATGTTACTTGATGTTGCCATATTTTTTTTACCTGCCAGAGTCTGCTATTCTTGAAGTATTTACAGGATATTCCTGAGCTACACAACTTTTCTGCTCCCTGTCGGCCATCTTGGTTTTGACTAATTGTAGCTGCTCTTACAATGGTTGCCACTGGTTGGCAGTGCATTGGATGACACATAAGAGTCCACTGTAGTGGCTGATATGCAACTAGGCGATCTACACCCATGCATATTCAAGAAAACAGCATTTGAATAGCTGTCCACTGTAGTGACCTCTAATGCGTGAAAGGGT
>NC_137224.1:536901-566901 GCF_949987685.1 Ammodytes marinus | reverse complement strand
GTATTCCCCCCCTGTGTGTAGGGGGATGTGAAGGGTTACCTGCGTAGCTTCTGCACACACACACACACACACATAATAAACTAAATCCCTGTATTTCCCCCTGTGTGTAGGGTGATGTGAAGGGTTACCTGGGTAGCTGCTGCACACACACACACACACACACACACACACACACACACACACACACACACACACACACACACACAGAGACTAAATAAACTAAACCCCTGCGTTTCCCCCCTGTGTGTAGGGGGATGTGAAGGGTTACCTGCGTAGCTGTCGGAGCTCAGAAGCCCTGACACCTGAACCTCTCATCCTGCAGAGAATGGCCTGTGACATCGCCTCCGGACTCATGCACCTGCACAAACACAACTTCACTCACAGGTACACAGATAATTAACAAGCTGTAAAATAACACACACACACACGCACACACACACACACGCACGCACGCACGCACGCGCACACACACACACACACACACACACACAGGTACACAGATACTATATTCTATTAAAATACCCCATACACATTTCTTCGTGAGAGTATTGTGTGTATTTGTCATTGTTTTAGTAAAAAGTTAAAAAATATATATATAAAAAACACAAACATAAATTCACACACAGGTTCTCAGATAATTCATGCTATCAATTTATTAGAATATTTTTATTATTATGATATTTTTTCTTATATTAACTTATTAAAAAAAAAAAAAAAAAAAAAAAAAAAAAAAAAAGGTGGTAGGATGGCCTAGAGGAAAAGGTGGCCGACCAGTAACCATGAGGTCGCTGGTTCGATCCCCGGCACCGGACAGGAGGGTGTTAGTCGTAAAACTAGCAGAGGCTGGTATTGCGTCTACGGTGCCCACCATCTCTACCATTGTGTCCTTGAGCAAGACACTTAACCCCAAAACTGCTCCAGGGGCGCTGTACTGCGGCTGACCCTGCGCTCTGACCCCCTCCGAAGTGTGGTAACTTGAGAGGGGAGATGCGAAAAGACGAATTTCAATGTGCCTCGTGTACAACTGACAAATAAAGATAACTTAACTTAACTTAACTTAACTTATACATATTTACACAAGTTTATTTTACATATTTACATTAAACCTGATTTTAATTTTTAAACACAACAGGTACAGAGCTAATGTATGCTATTACAATACCACACAAACACAGGTAGCCACTGGCACCTTGAATGGCCGTGTGTCTGAAATGTGCTATACAAATAAACTTGCCTTGCCTTGCCTACTGCATGCTGTTAAAATAAAACACACAATTCTTAGTTAGAATATTGTGTGTATGTGTCATTGTTCACACTTCACACACAGGTACACAGATAATGTATTCTATTAAAATACCACATAGAGTATCTTGTGTGTGTCTCATTGATTTATTGTGAAAAAATTAAAGTTTTCTTTTTTCTTTTTACATATTTACATTAAACCTGATTTTATATGCTGATTTGAATGTTGAAAAACAACTTCACACACACAGGTACACAGATAATTTATTCTATTAAAATACCACACACACATTTCTTAGTTAGAGTGTTGTGTGTATGTGTCATTGATTAATTGTATAAAAAAAAAGTTTTAAAAAGTCGAAAAAAGTTAACCAATTTAAATAAAATGTAAACTCAAAAAAATAAAAGTATTATATAGTAATTATAAAATGTACAGTTTGCCTCTCGGTTGATAGATAGATAGATAGATAGATAGATAGATAGATAGATAGATAGATAGATAGATAGATAGATAGATAGATAGATAGATAGATAGATAGATAGATAGATAGATAGATAGATAGATAGATAGATAGATAGATAGATAGATAGATAGATAGATAGATAGATAGATAGATAGATGGATGGATGGATGGATGGATGGATGGATAGGTAGGTAGGTAGGTAGACAGACAGACAGACAGACAGACAGACAGACAGACAGACAGACAGACAGACAGACAGACAGACAGACAGACAGACAGATAGACAGACAGACAGACAGACAGACAGACATTATGGTTGCTTCCTGGAACAATATCCTGGTGCTGCCTGAGTTAACGCTACACACTCCAGCATCAGTGATTTTGTTGCAGGCGGTTTCTCTCCTCATCTCCACGGCAATAGTAAAACAAGAGACACTGAATATTTGGAGTGGTCTCTTCCAGTTTTTTCCAGAGCTGTTTATTCATTGACCCCCCCTTCAATGTCCTGTCCTTGTTTTTCTCTGTTTAAACAACTAATTCATAACGTAACAGCTTGTTTACTTTCTCAACAGCGACCTGGCTTTGAGAAACTGCCTGTTGAGCGCTAATGTCTCAGTCAAGATCGGAGACTATGGTCTGTCCCAAAACAAGTACAAGGTCTGTATGTGTGTCCACCAGGAGAATAAACACACACACACACACACACACACACACACACACACACACACACACACACACACACACACACAGGCAAATATGCAAAAACATAAACAGGAGTATCTGGTATGTAAATAGTGTATTAGAGATAGTTTGTTGATTGTAGACATCGTAATTTCACGTTACAGCCACCAGGGGGGAAATAGGCTAACAATGAGTGGATTAGAATTTTTTGTATTTTTTAGTCTGTGGCCCTAAAACTCATCTGTACTTTATTTAGTATGTAGTGTAGTGAAAAGAAAAATGTACGTGATTTGGAACGCAGGGTGTATATGAAAGTAGTCGTTAACAGTATTTTTCCCTTCCCTATATCAGGACGATTACTATGTGTCTGCAGATTTTACATATTATTTCATATACCAGAGCTTTTGAAAGTTATTTTTTTTTAGAATATTGAATTTAATAAGGAAAACAAATCTTGACCCTCCTGCCTATAGTTCATCGTTTTTGAAATGATAAATTCACTATGATAAAACATTTCATTTCATTTCATTTAATTTTTTATTTTATTTCAGACATATCAAAAACAATACAAAACTAAATGAAAAGCACAAAAATACAACAAACAAAATTTATGTTTAAAAGACTTCACAAAAAGAAAAAAAAAAAGAAAAAAAATTATCTGTATTGATGTGACATGCCCGAAAAAGGAGCAGGAAGAAGTATACACTTATTTAATCCTACCCCTTTTCCATAGTAAAAAAAATAAATAAAATATATATATATATACAAAAAATACATTTAACATTTATGATAATAAAATGATTGCTTATCATTGACGTATAAAATAATACATTTTAGAATAAGTATGTTGCTTCAAATTAATTTATTTAAAATAAAAAACAGTGACATTACCAGCTATTGTTGTTATTGTCTGCTAGTTAACAGTTTTTGCCATATCCCTCCCAATAGGACGATTACTACACACACACACACACACACACACACACATACACACACACACACACACACACACTCACACACACATACACACACACACACACACACGTTAACCATAGACTGTATATGAAATTAGTTGTTAACAGTATTTTTCCCTTCCCTGTATCAGGACGATTACTACACACACACACACACACACACACACACACACACACACACACACACACACACACACACACACACACACACACTGTATATGAAAGTGGTTGTTAACAGTATATTTTTCCCTTCCCCATATCAGGACGATTACTACGTGTCTTCAGACCAGAGCTTGGTGCCTCTACGATGGATCGCTCCGGAGCTCGTCGATGAAGTTCACGGAAATCTGCTGGTGGCCGACCAGACACAACAGAGCAACATGTGGTGAGATATGCACACACACACACACACACTCACACACACACACACACACAAACACACACACACACACGCACTAGAGAGTGACACAGGACTGGAATTTCCCTCATGTCATAGTCCCACTCCCCAAAAAAAAAAATTTGGTTAACCCACATCATGTACATGCACAAACGTCTATAGATTTTTTTCCCTCAATGTTAACAGAAATGTGATCTTTGGTACTTTTTGTGAACATATTAAATATAGGCCTAATTGTTATTCACAATTTTTTTTAAACACAAACACACAGACACACACATACAAGCACGCATACACACACACACACACACACACACACACACACACACACACACACAAACTATAACTTAAACTTATTACTATTTTACCCTATCCACCTACAGTGTCTTTCATGATATGTGAAATGAAAAAATGTCCTGACAATTCCCACAGAAAATGATGTGTTTCCAACCCATACAGAGAACAATCTATAGGTCTTTACATACACATACTCAATATATTTGTTACTAATAAAAATGCTATAAAAAAAACTATGAATTATTATTATTTTAATTTTTTTAACCTTTATTTCTATAGGTAAATCCCATTGAGTCCGAAGACTCTTTTGCAAGGGAGACCTGGTCCCATTTACACGTTACCATTCACACACCGATAGCATGCTAACTATCGACATTCACACGAGGCAACAACTATGACACAGGTGGCAGGGCGGGGATCGAACCTCCAACCCTTTGATCATCAGCTGACCCGCTCTACCACCTGAGCCGCAGTCGCCCCAATTATGTCTATGATCGATTATTATCAATGTTTATCACAATCTTCCCTGTTATTCTGTGTCTCAGGTCCCTTGGTGTGACTATCTGGGAGCTGTTTGAGTTGGGGAACCAGCCCTTCAGACACTATTCAGACAGACAGGTCCTGACCTACGCAGTGAGGGAGCAGCAACTCAGGCTCCACAAGCCCCTGCTCAAGGTGCCTCTGGCCGAGAGATGGTGAGACACGCAGACAGACGGACGGACGGACAGACAGACAGATGGATGGAGGGACAGACGGACAGACAGACAGACAGACACACACACACACACACACACACACACGCACACACAGATAGAAAGACGGACGGACAGACAGACGGACAGACACACAGACAGGCAGACACATATTTAGAAACATCTTTAAAATATTTAACATTGCTTCAGGAGAGGGACAAATATAGCAACACACAAAATTGAGAGCAACACAGTTAAATACCTTCCAGGATGAGTGGATTTTAATTTATTCTGCAGTTTTTTCTAGTTATTATGCCGATTCTGCTGGTTTAGCTTCCGCGTATTAAGGACATTTTCTTTCCTAAATTATGTTCCAACTTAATAAATTAAACATTTTTGTTGTTGTTCAACAAGACTTGGGCTCATTACATATGTATGTCGCACCAGTAATATTTGCTGGGATTGCATGTTCTTTTTTATCACTATGATAGGGGGAAAAAGCACATTAAGTAACATCCATATCAAAAATACAAGACAAAAAAAACATGCTGGAATTAGCAAAAATACTCACTTTCATCCGTAGTTTTCTAGGCAGTTGCCCAAGGTGAGGGAAGGTACTATAACTCATTATCTGTTGGACACCATTACCCTTTTTTTTTTGGAGTGGTCACAATGTTGTGTCACATGTCAAATTTGAGTAATATTTTATATACGAAAGTCAAATAAAAAAAAGTTAAATTTCTTTATGTTCATTGTGCCATATTGTTAAAAAAAAATATTAAACAAAAAAGTGATCCAAGTGTTTGGTCTGCCTTTAAGCCATTGTTTGAGATGTTTCTTCTCTTTCATATTTTCTGTGTATGTAATAACAGTTTATGTCCTTGTGTTTTGCCCTCCTTTAAGGTATGAGGTAATGCAGTTCTGTTGGCTTCAGCCCGACCAGCGGCCCAATGCAGAGGAGGTGCACCTGCTCCTCAGCTACCTGTGTGCCAAGGGAGCGAGCGAGGCAGAGGAAGACTTTGAGAGACGTTGGACTTCTCTGTGTCCAAACTCTGGATTCAACAGCCACCACCACCACCACGCTGCCCCTATGATGTCACATGAGCACGAATCCTCAAACTCCAACTCTTTCCCTCTTCTCGAGCAGTTTTCAGCTGTCGACGGCTACCAATCGGAATCCGGCGACGACATTTTAACCGTCACCGAAACTAGCCACGGGTTGAACTTTGAGTACAAGTGGGAGCAAGCCAGAGCGGATAGCCAGACATACAGAGATGCGTCAAGTACGTCGCTGGGTGGTGATCAAATCGACCACCATCATTGTCCGGAAGTTTTTTACCCACCGGGAGGCATCGTAGGAGGCTGCCCGATGGATAGCTTAAATCACGGAGGGGTTTCGCCAATTTACTACCAGCCGAAAAATCTCCACGCTCCAAGTATACTCCCGGTTCTAAGTGCACATAGTCCGTCTGTAAGCAGCGAATACTACATCCGAATCGAAGAGCCCGTTGACTGTAACATTGATTTGGACTATACCATGTGCTCCTACAGCCCAGATTATCAAGGCAGCAGTGGGAGTTTTCTGACCGGTAGCGCCGATTCGGGCGAGTGCATGGCGTGCCCGTCGCAACAAGCTAAAAATATCGCCCCATACTGGTCCGCCGATATCCATAAATCAGATTTGTACGATTCGAATGACTCCAGCCCGGCTATCTCACTGACAATGGAGCCTTTGTTAGGGCAAGTGTCCGATAATAGCCCTCTACAGCCCTGGGAATCAAGCCACTATGTGTCCTATAAAGACAGAGATGGCGGTTACTACTACGAACACTCGCCGACTTTGGGAATTGATCCATATTTGATTGGAGTGGGGGACGAACACGAACCCCCAATCGAAGAGCTACATCTCGGGGAAAGCTGGGGGTCGAGGAGTCTCCGTCAAGCCTTGGGTGAATTGGGGAACACCCCACCAGAACAGGCATACAGAGACACTTACATGGACACAATCGAAATCGAACCCTCCATTATAGGCAAGAACATGACAGGGGGCTACTACGATATGATGGGCTCGCTGAGGAAGACAATGCCAAGCCACACGAGAAGGCATAACACCAACACCGTCAGTGTCGACATTGAAACAGAGGGGGCGCTATACATAGGCCATAGGGACAGCGATTCGGAAGAAGAGGATATATTTGTAGAGAGACACAACTGCAATACTTGGCCTTCGAAACATCGCCACAGCAGCAGCAGTCAAAACAGACGGGCGAGCCACAGTTGCCGACAAGACGCCTATGTTGATTTCCACTACACAATGCCAAGTACAGATATTGAAGATTCGTGGCCGGACGAGCATAATTTCGCCTTCCATTCGTCTATACCCATTAAACCCATTGACTATCTGGAGCCACACCTAGTGAAAGATAACAGTGCCTGCCTTAATCTGAATAAACATCACACGACAATGGTGCCACCGGATAACTGCAATCCGTATATCTACCTTTGCCACGAGGGTGAGACACAAACGCCGGTGTTGTCCGTTGCCGACTGTTGCCACACGCACTTCGTAGACCCGCTTACAGGCTTGCTAGTCAGAAACAACAGTGTCAGTCAAGGCTACATTCACACCAGCTACATCACGGATAAAGTCATAGAAATCCCAAGCCATGAGGAGTTGATTAATCTTTCGCCTGCGCCGGGAGGGCCCATAGTCTCAAAACCCGCCTTGGTTAAAATCGAAGACAGTAGCATAGAGCAGTATGTTGATATTAATGTTGACGATACGATCTTCAAAGATAATAGGGAGGATGTACTCAAAGAAAATCCAATCATGCTTAACCCAACAGAGCCCAAAATAGAAGAGACAGTAACCCTTACAATGGCTCAAACAACTCCACCTCCAGATGACAACATGCACGTTATGGTGGCCCTTACGGACCAATCGCAGTCCGAGATTAGCCAAACTCTCGATAGCGGTGTGGATCGCGGAGGCTCCAGCAGCGTTAGCCTAGCCGACATTCTAGACTGCAGCGACGACGACGATGATGATGATGATGATGGCGAGGACGATGACATCACGGATGACATCACAGACGTCACTTCCGGAATCTTCGCGGACGATTCGAATTGCGATGTGTTGTTGATGTTGAACGCTGCCGTTGAATCGCCGGCATTCAAGAAGTCGCTGCAGAAGCAAGAAGTGGGAACTCCCGATTCGATGGACTCGATGGATTTGCTACAGTCCGCTACGGGGTCGTCTTGCGAAGGTTTGAGCCCGGCGATCTCCTCCTCACACATATCTTCAAGTTCGCCCAGAGCTATGGACAGCGGGTATGACACGGAAAACAACGAGAGTCCGGAGTTTGTGCCCAAAGAGCCTCAAGGTAAGCCGACTTCTACCACACAAGACACAACAAGCCTGGATGAGATGGAGGACAATGTCGAGGAGGCTAAAGTTGAGGGTGAAACGTTGTTGTTATTATCGGACGACCAAATCCTGCTGCCGCTCAGCGATAAGACTCCGTACAGAGACTCCGCCTACTTTTCAGACTACGAGAATGAGCGGCAGTCGAGGGATGAACCGGACGAGATTTCGGAGATGGTACAAGATGGAGAGAATGTTGAAAATGAACAGAAAGGCGAGAAAAGAAAGATTGAAGAGGAAGGAGAAGAATTAGAGGACAATGCAACAAACAAAGACATAAAACTTGAAGTTAAAGACACTTTCACAGAAGAAATAGAATCCTTATCTCCACCAGAAATGGCAGAATGCTTGACAGAAAGGTGTCTTCAAGATGAGGTATTAGGAGAACTTCTGGAGCAATCTGACACTGCCTCCATAGCAGAGGGTGCGCTCGACGAATGGCCATCCCAGGAAGAGAGCTCATCCCTGGGTGACTGGGCGGCGGAGGTGGTGGGTGCCATGGAAGAAGCCCTTGGTGCCCTGAAAGAAGAAGATTGTACCCCAACTATCAGGATAGACGAGGAAAAAAGTGAAGACACAAATGCCATGACGAAAAACTCCCTCCAAAGTTTAGATGGTACCTCTGAAATAGTCAAAAATCAAGATTCAACAGACTTAAAAGACACTGTTAAAGATCTAGAAACAACAGAAGAGCCAGCGATGATGATAGAGACATTTCAAGAAGAAAGGCATGGATCGGGGACATCTATCGAAATCCCGCACGCTCTACCTAAAGACGAGATAGCCTTACAGAAACACACAACAGCGAACCTAGGACGATTTATTTGTTCTAGCTCTCCGCCCTTGCTTGATAGAGATAGTCTCAGAAAGTCTTCAACTGGCGGGGAAGATGCCGACGAAGAGGATGGTGACACTGATAGCGAATCGGACGAAGAATTGAGATCGTACAGCGTTCAGGAAAACAGTGGCGGGGAGGAGAGTGAGGACGAGTGCTATCCGGTGCCCATTGTGGTCAGTGACAGCAGCGAAGCTCACAAACTCCGGAGTCTCCTCAAGATGCCGACGCTGCTCACCACGGAAACCATAGAAGAAGTCCTGGAAGGCAAGAAGAAGACCGTGTCCTTCTTTGATGATGTCACAGTCTATCTGTTCGATCAGGTGAGAAGTGGGCAGAGAAGTTGAGTTCAAATGTTTGCGTTCATCTATTTTGTATTCAAACCTACATTTATCAAGATTTTAAAAACAATTTATTCAAGGTAGCATGTGGCCTAGTCTTCATCACTCATACAGCTCTGGAAAAAATAAAAAGACCAGTCTGGATTTTTCTTCAATCTTCATCTCTACATTACGCTCTTTAATGACAATATGTCTGGGGGGAATTTGGTAGAAATGTTGTCAGTAGTTTATATTATAAAACCAAAATGTTCATTCTACTCAAACATATGCCTATACATAGTAAAACGAGAGACACTGAATATTTGGCCTATATGAAATCAAATTCTTCAAGTCCAAAGAGATTTTTTCAGCCTCTTATTTTCCAGCCTTTACATACATATCGTATTTTGTACAATATTAAATTGCTGCATTGCCATTCATCATGTTTGTAAATAAGTTTGCCTTAACAAGTGATTTTAAATGTTCTTTCTGCTTAACTGTGTCGTTAGGAAAGCCCAACCAAGGAGCTGTCTGAACACGGTTTCCCTTTAGCAGCGGAGGTCCAAAGTTCACAGAAGAAATCCCAAGAAAAGGTCAATGCCTCGGATGACTCTTCAGATGGGAACATCTCAGAGGAGAGTAAGTACAAGAATACTAGAAGTAATAATAATAATAATAATAATAATAATAATAATAATAATAATAATAATAATAATAATAATAATAATAATAATACTACTACTACCATTACTACTACTACTACTACTACTACTACTACTACTACTACTACTACTAATAATAATAATAATAATAATAATAATAATAATAATAATAATAATAATAATAATAATAATAATAATAATAATAATAATAATAATAATAATAATAATAATAATACATTTTTGAAGTTTTGGGCAATTTAGAGATTTTCATCGTCTTCTTTCATACTTGTTTAAATCAAAGGTCCAACATGTACATTTAGGTGTTTATTTGACTAAACCTTGTCTGTTTGTGTCTGTATATTTCTCCTATACAACCATCTTTAACGGACACTATCACAACATTTTTTTCAATACTCTGAACCAAAAATCTCAACTTCTAAAACACTTACATCAAATAAACTTTCCATTATCATTCTCGGCACTATATTCTGAAGGTTATTACAGAAGGATTTGTTCATATGTATTCTTAATTATTTGTAAATATATCAACAAATCTAATTTATGATACATGTTCTTCCTCAAATCTTGCAAATAATGCATTTCAAAGACCTGTACATAGTATTGTTTGATTTATGAAATAAAAAAAAAGATTCTATCCATTCTTAAATATGTATTTTTTTGGTCTTTTCTCAGGTGCAGGGTATGAATGGGAGGATGACTTCCCCTTGCTTCCTCTCCAAACATCTAAAGCTGTAACCGACTCCCCGCCGCCACCGCATCGCTCCGTTGCTAACCGTCCGGAACCCAAACCAGCCGCCAAGTTCTCACGTTTCACCGTCTCACCGTCCAACGTCTCTCGATTCTCCATCACTCACATCTCAGACTCTGATATGGAATCCTTAGGAGGTGGGTTTTTGAAAAGCTAAGCTTTCCTTATAAAATATATGAATGTACATTTTTCTTTACCAGAAATAATCGTAAGTTTTCTTACCATGAAATTTAACACAAACAAATTTAATATACATTTTTGCTTAAAAAGTAAAATAAGAAGTGTAAACCTTAACTCTTGAAACAACAATGTGGAATCCATAGGAGGTGGGTCTGTCACTACACGATCTGAGGAGCCTGCACGATATGAGGTGCGCGTGCGCAAAATGGCCGCCATCGTTGACAGCCCGCTTAGCTCAAAGTGTTTTGGAGAGCCACAGACTGCACTAAAAACAGACTGTAACTCGCTCAATTCTGAACCGATTTTCATGAAATTTAGTTTGTTATGAAGACAGAACAATTAATCATGCTACTGATTACGTGTTGGAATTAAATTCAGTTAAGGGGCCGCTGACCCACGGACTTTGTGTGTGTGTGTTTGTGCTCACGGGGAACTTTAGGAGGGGGCGGGGGTGAGGACGCTGACGTGCGTTGCCTAGGCGACTGCGGGCTTTCCAAGATGGCGGCCGTTCTGCGCATGCGGTCCTCATATCGTGCAGGCTCCTCAGATCGTGTAGTGACAGGGTCTTTGAAAAAGGATGGCATTTTATTTTATTTAATTACATACTATAATAAGTATTGTTTGGTTGAAATAACTTTATTTTTATTATATTTTTAACGTTATACAACAAAATTATTAAATATGGACATTTTATTATACGTCTTTTTTTTTTAAAGGATGAGATTTTTATTGTGTTTAATGACATACCTTAAACAAATTTTTTAAATATTATCAAATTTTTATAGTAAGTTTTTTTTTAAACGCTTGCACACATGCGTCCTTTTTTTTCAAGATAATTTTTGGGCATTTTTATGCTTCATTAGATGTGTAAGTAAAAGTGATTTAGTCATACAAAAGAAAATTATTCAGAAAGTAAATTATTCATTTTTTATTTTGCTATATATGATTAATATTTTCAATAATTTTTTTATTATTTGTCAAAGAAAAATCTATGTAAATTAGTTTAACTGTAAAATGTTAGAAATAATTAAATTAAAAATGTTTGAAGAAGAAATAAGCCTAAAATACTTGTTTTGTCTTTTTTGCAGGAAGCACAGAGGACATGGACAAAGAATAACGCGCTGTGGATATTTCCATGACAACGACTCGGCCTGCTAGCATGACTTTTAATTTATTTTTTAAACGTCAGGTTTTAGAAAAACACAAGACAGTGCCTCTTAAACGCCTGTGGACACTTTTAAAAAGGTCTTCTTACCCTTATGTAAGGATTGTAAGGCTGACCTAAAGCTGTTAGAGTATGATTAATATATATATATAAAATTTACAGAAAATTAATATATAAAATGTGTATTTATGAAAGCGGAGGGAAAACTTATAGGTTGAAATTCTGCATATTTTTTCCGGATCAACTATGAAAAAATTGGATGGTAAGACTTTTTTGGAAAGCATCACATTTGCCACATATTTTAAACTTCTTAGTTAAAGGTGCTCCGAGGAACTTCCAGTTTGTGTTAATTCTAGCGCCCCCCATTGGACTAAAAGCGGTAGTGTTTTTACCATGCCAGCTGTTATTCCTGGGTGAGCGTATACCCATGACAAAGACAATAAGAAAAATCTATATAAAAATAGCATTCTGGTCTTGTTTGCTGTTACATGTAATTAATGATCATCAGAGGGAAAAATTAGACAGTTTCAGAAATATATTTAAAAGTTCCTCGTAGCACCTTTAATGTTGAGTAGCATTCATGAGAGTGTGGAATCACCTGAATGGTTTTAACTGTTGAGAAATACACACAACTCAATATCAACTTTTAAACTTTTTTGGCTTCTGCACTTTGAAAGAGACCATACAGCTCCACAGACTTTGTACTTTTTAGAAAAACTGCTTTACTCGTCTTAAAGCTATAGTACGTAACTTTACGTCGCCCCCATGAGGAATTCTGAGTAATTACAACAACACCGTCTGCGCATCGCCATCTACATGAGGTAAAGCCTTCAGTGATGGCGCATGGATTTTATACCTTCTGCTGTACATCCAGGTTTTTTTCTTAGCAGTAGAATCAACAACTGAAACATTTCTTGGGCTCTTCTTGGGATTTTTCTGAGGTCCTGCACCAGTGTCTAGGTGGGGGGCGGGGGGGGGGGACACCAGTTTGTAAACGCTGCCATACTGAGAAATACAGAGAGAGTTTCGTGGAGCTGATAGGCTTAATCAACTTCGTGTCAACTCGTTTGGTGATGGCTTGAATAACCGACATTCATTTTTATATGAAAAAAGTTACGCACTATAGCTTTAATGTATATCAACGATAAATCTCCGAGGTATCACAAGTAATATATTGTTAATATTTGGGACTGGTTGGTATTGTGGAAGTAGCTGATCAAACCTGGACAACCTAATTTTTTCGACACTTTTTTTGTTTTTGTATCGGGACCACTACTGTAATATTTTGCATTAAAGTTATGGCTCATTCTCTCTACCAGCGCAATCATCTCAGACAACCCTCCTATGCTATTAATGGTAAATGGACTCCACTTATATTGCTCTTTTCCCTGGTTTTTCACAGACCCAAAGCGCTTTATATTGTTTTGTACACATTCACCCATTCACACACACATTCATACAGCGATAGCAGCAGCTACCATGCAGGGTGCAAGCTAACTATCGGGAGCAATTCGGGGTTCAATGTCTCTTTGCCCAGGGACACTTCAACATGTGGCGGGGAGACGGGGGATCCAACCACCGAACCATTAATATCAGTGCAATGCATGTAATGGGTTCAGACTGTATCTATAAGACTTCATTGCTTAGAAACGAAAGGGAATCTATGTTTTTTTTTTTTTTTTTTTTTACACGTTTTTTTTTGTTGCAATATTGACAAACATACATGGTCATGGAAATCTATTTTCACGTTTCAAGAATTTGGCAAAAATTTAAAAAAATGTTGATTCAAACATTTAACAGTGTTAAAACTGTCTGGAAAACTTTCGGAACAAAAAATAATGTTGGCCCAACTTTTACTTTTTGGAATTCTTAGTATATAGCACTCAAAACTTGAAGTTGCATTACATATGAATGATAAGTTATCTCAATACAAGATTAGTAGTTGGCTCAAATATAGACAGTTTTCCTTTAAACTTACAGCATTTTAGTCTAAGTCTCAAAATTAAAAACTGAAGACAGTTGCTTTGGAAATTTGAGTTACCATAACTTTCAAATTTTTAACGTGCAGTAATCTGATACATTTTAAACCATTTCACAAAGCCTGAAACTTGTCCAGCCGCGCATCAATCCATTGTTAAGTTATTATGTCATGTTATATTAAAGTCTTATTTGTCCGATCAGCTGGTTTGAAAGGCAGACAGAGAACTTAATAACACGATTAAAAAAAATGTTCCAATGCTTTTCTCTGTGTTTGTGGAAAAGGAAAAGTTGTTGATTTGTCTACGAAGCCTCAAAGAAGCCTGTCGCCATCTTTGAAAAAATTCTCAACATGTGCCCTGCGTTCCAAATCTCATACTTTTTCTTTTTACTACACTACATACTAAAGTACAGAAGAGTTTTAGATAAGGAAGATTTTTTTTTTCATTATGTCGAGAAATGTCAAGAATAAAGACGAATACTCCAAAATGCTATTGGAGTTAGTGGGGGCATTTATGTATTTTCAGCATACTACAATTGACGTGCATGTATTGGGACATCCTAAATCTTTTTCTGGTGTACTAAATAGTAGGGAAGTATGGGAATTGGAACGCAGGGGTTGGTGTCTTCTGCTAAGTGTTTGTTTGCTATTACAGACGGGGTTAATGATTATGGAGAATTTTTGTTGACAATATCACTTTTTTGTCAAAATCAGTGAATATCTCCTCACGATACGCTACCTGTCTGTACTGTGTGTGTGTGCTGAAAATAAATTGATTGCTAACACACAACCTAGGCACTGTAAACTAATATGTTAACCAAGGGGGCCCGGCCGTACCTTGCTACATGCCCGTTTACAGAGCCTAGGCTGTGTATTAACACCAGATTTGTTTTAGCGCACACTTTACAGACGGGTAGCAGATCATGAGGAGATATTCACTGATTTTGACAATAAGTGATTTTGTCAACAAGCGTTCTCCAGAATCACTGACTCAACCTTTAAGGCTTAAATATTCTGTAACAGTTTAGCATAGTTTGACCATCTAGACAAACCGTCAACGTAATATTTTTGTATCTCGACGAAAAAAAAATACTTTTAAGTATATATGTACTGTACCTATGAAGGGTGGGGGATGTCCAAAATATTAATGTCTCTTATGTTTATTGTTGCCAAAGAGATGTTGCATATGTTGTGGTCCAGGGGGGAAACAGTTAGTGTTTTTAACCCCTGAAAATGATAAAAAAAGAGGGTTGTACAAAATAAATTAAAATAAAGATTTTTGAGAGACTGTCGGTAACACGTGCCCACACACACACACACACACACACACACACACTTCATTACTTTCTGTATCTTCTATCAAATATAAATAAAGTCTGTTTTACACATCTGAAGATATATTTTCTCTTTTTGTTCATTTTCTTTTAATAATTCACCTTTGATTTATTTAGTGTACTTGTGTCTCTTAAAGGTGCAGTGTGTAATATTGAGGTATTTTGGCATCATCTAGTGGTGAAATTGTACAATTGCAACGCTCCCTTGCTAACCCCTATGGGTAGAATTTACAGAAGCTACGGTGGCCTTCAAGGACAAGAAGCTACGTAGTTACTAAAGATGGCATCATCCACCACTGTCCCAATTCTATCCACAATATCAAGTGATGAGGTGAAGATGTATTTAGTTATTTATTATATAGTACTTCTTCTTGGTCTTCCAACAGGTGCATTTCCCCAGGACGCCCACTATATATAAAAACGTGTACGGCCGTTAAATTTGTCCATTCTATAAATAACAACAGTATATATAAAAGACACACAGCACAACATGGGTAAATACTTGATTCTTTATTCTAAAAAAAAAAATATTGAAAAACACTACACCATGTTTGCCATACAATCACATATTGATACATTTCAGACATTCGGTCATTGTACTTTTATCAAATACGAATTCAGGTATAATTTAAGAGTTACATTGATACAGCTTTTATCAGTTTAAAAATGCAAATTCTCGGATTTAAGCTGCTGATAATTAATGTTTGAAATATTATGAAAATATTGAAAACGTGGCTTGCGCTGCCATCTAGGGGTTGCATACAGCTCCGGAAAAAAATTAAGAGACCAGTCTGGATTTTTGTTAAATTTTCATCTCTACATTACTTACTTACTTACTTGCTCTAAATGACAATATTCTTATTGTGAATTTGGTAGAAATGTTGTCTGTAGTTTATATAATAAAATCAAAATGTTCATTCTACTCAAACATATGCCTATAAATAGTAAAACAAAAGACACTGAACATTTGGAGAGGTCTCTTAATTTTTTCCAGAGCTGTATGTATTTCAACCATCATTGCGAGAGATAGGTGAACATTTTATTCAATTTTATTTTTACATTTGATCTCAAAATTTAACCCAATATCAGCTCAGTCTCACTAATAATTATTGGTAATGTATCAGTGTAACTCTTATTGCAGGTCTCTCTACACCTTCTTAATTTTAAACATGAAACTTTGATTGTTATATTACATTTTTAATCGGTTAAGAAAATCTTCAAAACTCTTTGCACAAAAAAATTATCAAACATCAAATCAAGGACATCTGAGAACCAGTGCATTATACTAGTGCATTATTACAGTACGTACGAACCTAAAGTGCTGCTTATAAGTCATATTACAGATTAGTTGAGATACTTTGCTAGTGTGCTTTCAATGCTATCACTCGGCATAAAATGTATTCCATATTTACTGATTTGTTGATAATATTTTATATAAGTTATCTCAACAAAAGATAATTAGTTGGCTCAAATGGGCAGTTTTCCTTAAAACCTAAAAGTTTTAATTTTAGCCTCAAAACTAAAATATCTAGTGCAGCCTTGAAAAGTTGAGTTTTTCTAACTTTTTCAGTCTTAGTGTGATAATTATTTTAAATTTAAATCTTTCTGTCTTTCAATGTGCTTCAATAGTAATCAAATACAAAGCAATTCAAGCTTTTATTTACATTGTATTATCTCTCAGCTAATACAGAGATTACTGTTACTGTGGTGTAATTGTAGTTGATTTAAATTTTTCGTTTCATTGCATTTTATTTGTTCTCAATTTGTTCTTAATTTTTTTCATACTTTTGCCTCAAATCTGATTCCATAATTCTGCTCCAGTGATCTCGATCCAGCTGGTTTTAAAGTGTAACTTAAAGGGAAAATTCGCCGATTTTCAACCTTACCTCATCAACCATATTATCCTTTGGGTCGCATTATACCCCCTGTGTATTTTTTCAACATTGTCCATTTCACGGGGACCGAGTGGGACAGTGACGTCACTGGTGAGTGGAATTTTGAAGCTCGGTGGGATATAATGTGACCCAAAGGATATTATGGTGGATGAGGTAAGGTTGAAAATCGGCAAATTTTCCCTTTAACTTAAATCAATTTAAATGGGTATGTACTATTGTTGTTGATTGTCTAAGGTTCAAGTCTCCACATTTTAGTACAAATTATGTTAATCGACATATTTTGATATAAATCTTGATAGTGACTGCCCTCTATAGGTTGAAACCCGGCAAGACCTCAGTAGTACAAATCCTTTAGTTTAAAGCTATAGTGCGTAAAGTTTGTAAACGCTGCCATACTGAGTAATACAGAGAGTGTTTTGTGGAGCTGAAAGGCTTAATCAACTTTGTTTGGCGACAACTCATTTGGCGATGGCTATGAATGTAACCGACACACACACACACACACACACACAGACTAACAAACACACACAAACACGCACACGCACACACACACACACACACAGACTAACAAACACACACAAACACAAACACACACACACACAAAATGTTATATGACAAAGTTACGCACTGTAGCTTTAAACTGAAGGCATTAAACTCAGTATTCCCCGGTGTGAGTGGAGCTCCTCTCCAGAGAGTCGTATTGAGATTCATCCACCAGCTGATGTGTCTCTTCTTCTTCTTCTTCTTCATCATGGACTTTCTTCTCGTCTTCGTCAGCGAGCGGCGGATACGCTGGAGCCTCCACCGCGGGCTCACTGGGAGGGTCCCCACTGGAATACAGTTAAGGTAAGTTACTTGCCCTGCGTTCCAAATCACATATTCTTCCTTTTTACTACACTACATACTGAAGTACAGAAGAGTTTTAGGGCCACAGGAGAGAGAAAAAAAATCAGATAAGGAAGATTTTTTTTTTCATTATGTCGAGAAATGTCAAGAATAAAGACGAATACTCCAAAATTCTATTGGAGTTAGTGGGTTATTTATGTATTTTCAGCATTTGACTACAATTGACGTGCATGTATTGGGACATCCTAAATCTTTTTCTGGCATACTAAATAGTAGGGAAGTATGGGGATTGGAACGCAGGGTTTATCATTAGTCAATGGTTACATTTCAAGATTGTCTTTTTCTCATATCCCCTCTCCAGTTACCACACTCCAGAGGGGGTCGGAGCGCAGGGTCAGCCGTAGTACAGCGCCCCTGGAGAACTCAAAAATTTCGCAAAAACGCAAAGAACGCCCAAAAACACACAAAAACAGCAACATTTGGGGCGCCCTTAGCTCAGTTGGTAGGGCGTCCCCCCCATGGGCCTCGGCCAGCAGCGGACCCGGGTTCGATTCCAGCCCGCGGTCGTTCTCTGCATGTCACTCCCCTCTCGGCCCCATTTCAACTCTGTCTCTACACTATCAATAAAGCATAAAAATGCCAAAAAATATCTTAAAAAAAAAAGGTAATTTATTTCAGTAATTCAACTTAAAAGGTGAAAATAATATATTATATAGACTCATTACATGCAAAGTGAGATATGTCAAGCCTTTATTTGTTATAATTTTGATTATTATGGCTTACAGCTTATGAAATTCAAAATCTCAGAAAATTTCAATATTACATGAAATCAATAAAAAAAGGGATTTTAAATACAAAAATGTCAGCCCTCTATAAAGCATAATTATATCACTCACTAGGAGGGTCCTCACTGGAATACAGTTAAGTTTGGTTATTTTATTATTCACTTTGCTATAGCTATGGTGGTCCCCTTTGTTTGTTATACCAGTTTACAGAGCCAAAGAACGCAAAAAGTCAGAAAAACGCAAAGAACGCCAAAACGCACACGCACACACACACGCACG
This sequence comes from Ammodytes marinus, assembly GCF_949987685.1. Taxonomy (NCBI): domain Eukaryota; kingdom Metazoa; phylum Chordata; class Actinopteri; order Uranoscopiformes; family Ammodytidae; genus Ammodytes; species Ammodytes marinus. The sequence continues at coordinate 547,682 of NC_137224.1, read as the reverse complement.
CAAGGCTGGTTATAAGGGGACTTGGTTCTAGAAAATGTTAAGATGGGACGTGAAACCAAATGTGCCCTAATAATAATAATAATGCTGGTTAATGCGTACAAGCAAGTTAGATGAGACGATAAAAAATAAAAATTATACATATACTGTATATTTGTGGAGAAATCTACAACATTTAAAAGAACCATGTTATGGAATGCAAAAGTAAAATCACAATTAAGATCTTAACTAAGTAGATTTTTTGTGAACTGATTTAATTCTTAGCTTGGTGGTTAGTAAGGACAAGAATTAACTGGAGCGACAAACACACAATCATCTTCACACACACAAACACAAATACACACACACACACACACACACACACAGATTAAGACAAACACATTGATTTTTCATATATTTAATATTGAAAACAAGATGCTTTTTTATTCACTGAGGTTTTTTTAAATCAAGCCTTTAAATACAAAGACAACAGTACAGAAAAGGCTGAATGGGGTTTCAACATCTCCATTTAAAGCTATAGTGCGTAACTTCTTACTGTAAATGAATGTCAGTTACATTCCAGCTATCGCCAAACAAGTTGATTAAGCCTTTCAGCTCCACAAAACTCTCTCTGTATTTCTCAGTAGCACCATTTACAAACTGGTGTCACCCCCCCCCCCCCCTCCCCTGACACTGGTGCAGGAGCTCAGAAAAATCCCAAGAAGAGCCCAAGAAATGTTTCAGTTGTTGATTCTACAGCTAAGAAAAAAAACCTGGGCGTCCAGCAGACGGTATAAAATCCATGTGCCATCACTGAAGGCTTAACCTCATAGAAGCACCGACAGTGTTGTTGTAATTACTCAGAATTCCTCATGGGGGGAGACAGAAGTTACGCACTATAGCTTTAAGAGTTTTAGTGTTATCGTCAAATTCTAGCGAGACAGTTAGCTTGAATTTTTTTACAGGGAATTTTTTGCACTTAACTTGATGGTTGATAGTCCACCCCATTCAGCCTTTATATGCAGGTGAAACTCGAAAAATTAGAATATCGTGCAAAAGTTTCATTTATTTCAGTAATTCAACTTAGAAAGGTGAAAATAATATATCATAAAGACTCATTACATGCAAAGTGAGATATCTCAAGCCTTTATTTGTTATGATTTTGATTATTATGGCTTACAGCTTATGAAAACCCCACATTCAAAATCTCAGAAAATTTTAAACATGAAATTACATGAAATCAATAAAAAAAGGGATTTTAAATACAGAAATCTTGGCCCTCTATAAAGTATAACCATCCATATGTACTCAGTACTTGGTTTGGCCCCCTTTTTCATGAATTCTTGCCTCAATTCCAATTCATTTTCCATGATATCCTAATAATATGAGTTTCACCTGTATGATATTGTTATGATATTTCAAACATCACAATAGATTATTGAAGGGAACCGGAGCACCTAGGTTTGTGTGTATTAACACAGAGTCCCTTCATAAAAACATTACATTGTGATTGTTTACAGAAAGTCAGAAATATATAGACTATAGCTTGTCTTAAGGTGCATTTTTCTTTTACAATTTTTTATTACATATAATGAACGCATCATAGATACTGTATGTATGATAAACACTTGTGTATGGTAGGGCTGCATTTGCAATTTATTGAATTTTAATTACAATTTTGAACTTCAAACAATTATGAGAAAAAAATATATATAGTCGACTATTACCAAGATAATGTTTTGAAGCCAGGACAATTTTAATTTATTTAACAGTTGAACTAGATTTAGATTGAAGGAAATCCACAGTTTAAAATGCAGCTTATCCCAAAAATACATTTAAAAAATAAAGTTACTAAATGCATGATGTTTCGAAAACTCAATGTAATTATTGTGTTGAATAACCTTGATCTTAAAAAGGTGCTCCGAGGAACTTTCAGTTTGTGTTGATTCTAGCGCCTCCCTTTGGACAAAAGCGGTAGTGTTTTTACTACACCAGCTGTTGTTCCTGGGTGAGCGTATACCCATGACAAAGACATTAAGAATAACTATATAAAAAAATAGCATTCTTTGCACTGATGGTCTTGTTTGCTGTTACATGTAATTTATGATCATCAGAGGAAAAGATTAGACTGTTTCAGAAATATTTAAAAAGTTCCTCGTAGCACCTTTAATATCAATCAAAATAATTGTAATCGTGATTTTTTTGTTGACATAATCGAGCAGCCCTAGTATATGGCACATTTATGTACAGTACAGTAAACATTCCCTTTCATATCCCCTCCAATTCAAAAGTTCTTATTATTATTCTTACATTATTCGTGATAGAAAACCTTACAGAATGAAAAAGGTGAAATTATTGTTGAATACTGAAAGACCCAGTAAAAGTATTGATTGTGATTATTGTGTTTTTTTTAGAATCTTTTTTACAATATGAAAAGAAAATCCACTTTGAATTCAATTCATTCATTCATTGTGTGTGTGTGTGTGTGTGTGTGTGTGTGTGTGTGTGTTTTGGGTGGGGAAATACAGCTCCAGAAAAAATGTATAGACCACTTCAAATGTTCAGTGTCACTCGTTTTACTCTTTAGAGGCATATGTTTGAGTACAATTAACATTTTGATTTTATAATATAAACTACTGACAAGATTTCTACCAAATTCACAATAAAAATATTGTCATTAAAGAGCATTTTCAATAAGTAATGTAGAGATGAAGATTTAAGAAAAATCCAGACTACTGGTCTCTTAATTTTTTCCGGGGCTGTATAAACCAAATGTACATGCACGAAAGACAAGAGCAAACAATGCATTTTCCTGTAGAGAAAAAAATATCAATCCACAACGATTTTTTGAATATTGTTATCATGACATGTTACAGAGTCCGTTTAGTTGTTTTTTGACTTGGCGTAGCTCACAGCAAAACAGGGTGTAGGGGGTTGAGATACACACGCACACGCACACACACACACACGCACGCACGCACACACACACACACACCTTACCCACTGTTGACCAAGGAAAATCGAATAGACACATATATCCAAGCATCTTCGTTTGCATTGATTTGATTGGATCAAGGGTAAATGTTTATTGCCGTAAAGCAGGTAGTAGTTAGGGAAGTTAGGCAGGGAGGGTTAGGGGGGTTTTCGGTCCAAGGTGCATGGCCTAGTGCATGGTCTCTCTCACACAGTCGAAATCAATTTGCCTTCTGAAGAACTGTGGACACAAATATTAAAAAAACAATGTAGGAGCAGAAAATATGGTCGCCATCCGAAATGACATTTAAAAATATAATACAGATGGCAGGTAAAGAAATATATGTTTTTTTCAAGCACTGGTCAATTTTGAGATTTTTGTCTATTTATCTTCCATAACATGTCTTCTTTCATACTAATATATATCAAAGTTTCCAAAATGTACATTCAGGTGTTTATTTGACTAAAACCTTGCCTGTTTGCGTCTGTATATTTCTCCTATACAACCATCTTTAACGGACATTATCTCAACATTATTTTATTTTCTCAATACTCTGAACTCAAAAAATCTCAACTTCTAAAGCACTTACATCAACTAAACTTTCCATAATCGTTCTAGTCACTATTCTGAAGGATTTGTTCATGTGTTGTTCATTGTCAGATTCATGAGACAATTTGTTCTTAAAAATATAATGAAAATGCTTTTTTACTGTGACTTATATTTAGCTATTAAAAAATTACTTTCCTATTAAAATACATTTTCCTATAAGAAATTATCTTTGTATGAGAGGGTTTCGAAGCATGGTTAGATTATTAAGGTATTGGTTAAGTGGGTGTGTGGGTTGTAGTAAGCAGGTGGAAGCACTACTAAGCTGCTAGGTGCATGGGGGACATTGGGAAGGGCTGAGAGTGTTTTGATATTAACCAACAAAAAATAAAACTTAAAATCAACTTAAAGACCTACTTCACCGGTGGAAATATGAAGGTGTATTGAACTCTGAGATCCTAAGTAGTATAAATGTGCATTTGTTTTTTAGAAATCGGTTCATCCTAGCCTGAGAAAAGGCAGAAAGAGTGTTTTATGGTCTCACTGTCCAACCCTACATTTTCCCATGCGTGACATAACACATGGTACAATGTAGGGTTAGGATTGACAGGACAGCTGGGCCAAGGGAAGACTGAGGGAAGAAAAACCTAATTCATTATATTATAATAGTGATTTTATAATGATAAAACGCTGGTTCCGTATTGGTGAAGTATTCCTTTAAGCTTAACACAGGAAACAAGTTAACTAAAGACATGCATTAAGGGTCAGGGTCAGTGATTCTGGAGAACGCTTGTAGTCAAAATCACTTTTTTTTTCAACACACACACACACACACACACACACACACACAGTATAGCCAGGTAGCAGATCGTGAGGAGATATTCATTGATTTTGACAAAAACTAATTTTTAAATGCATTCTCCAGAATCACTGACTCCACCTTTTAATATGTAATCTATTTCTATTGTTTAAAACAAATTAAAAACATAGTATGGACCTACACATTCATACATGACCAGACAGAAAAACAAAAAAAAGGGTCCTATGTTCTATGCCCTATGTTCCCCAGTATGTATTGGGACCAGGGAACATAGGACCCTTTTTTTGGAAAACCGGGGAACATAGGACCCAGGGAACATAGGGATGACCCCCCCCCCCCTTTTTAACCAAAATGCACCCTAAACAATATATGATTTAACCGCTATCAAATGAGTGACAAACCGAACAGCATGCAAAAATAAAAAGATATATAAAATTCAAAACACAATGAAAACACAACTAAACTAAAAAATGTGATGTGTTCTGGTTGTGTGTTTGCAGGTCTGATTTTCAGCTACAAAATGCACAAAATAATTAAATTGTCTGTCTCCATGGTGCAGGTGTTTGTTTGTTTGTTTGTTTGTTTGTGTGTGTTGTGATAAAAACAAAAACTACAATATAATAATACATTGTGAAAAAAAACTTCTCTGCCTCTGCCTCGCCTTTACAAACTCCACCAATTGCATTCGGCCAAATTGCAAGCACAGCATCCAATTTTCTTACACATTTGTTTTATACTTTAACTGACTAAAATACATAATATAATTAATAAATATACTGTTTATACTACTAGATAAAATTACAAGAAGTGATTCTTACCTTGTGGGGAAGCGTGGCTCATATTCCTCAACAGCTTGCTGTAAAGACAAATACATTATTTTGTGTTATAAATGACATAAGATGAAGTATATATTGTTCATGAAATTTTATCTGAACCATAACAATGCTAATAAGACAGATTTTAACTTTTTTTTCTTTTCTTAAATGAATGCTTTGTCCCGTTTGATGGAAGTTTTAGAGTTTTGCAGAAACAAAAGTCAAAAAAAAATTGTAACGAGAAAGTGGACAGTTGTATTGATCAAAACGTCCAGCAGATGGCAGCAAAAGATACATGTGTTAGATGAGAGATACAGCAACGTCTCAACATTTATCAAGTTCTACATATCATGTTTTACCCTGTAAGCAATATTTTGGTGATTTGTGAGTAAAACAAAAAAATAAATTTAAATGTCTGTTAAAAGACTCCATTCTCCAGGGACTCCATCCATAAAATAATCCATTCATTTTTTTTTTAGACAACACAAAAATGTATGTTATTGTAGATAGAAAGTGCTTTGTCAGTGCATGTCCTTATGTGTGCAAAACGTGTTACTTTAAAACAAAACATTTTGCCCGCTGTTAACCTAATGTCTGGATTTCTTCTGCACATTTTGCACATTTATAAACTTGACGTCAAACTCGCTCTTTCCTTAAATGTCAGCAGAGATGTGTCTGTTGATAAACGCTTTGAGACGGAAACAACAGTTGAAGTTGTTGCATGACTCTGTAGCTATCAGGCATCTGCCACGCACACACACACACACACACACACACACACACACACACACACACACACACACACACACACACACAGGCACACATGCGCACACACATACATAAACACACACACACACACAAACACACAGGCGCACCCACACACACAAACACATACACACACACACACACACACATAGACGTTCACCCGCACAGACACACACATAGACGTTCACCCGCACAGACACACACACACACACACACACACACACACACACACACACACACACACACACACACACACACACACACTTTACCCACTGTTGACCAAGTGTCTGTATATCTTCTGAAGTAAAAATGCACACAAATAAACTGATGGCAAACCGGTTATTCCCTTAAAGGTGCAGTCAGTGATTCTGGAGAATGCTTGTGGTCAGAATCTGTGAATATCTCCTCATTATCCGCTACCTGTCTGTACTGTGTGTGTGAGCTGAAACAAAATCTGGTGTAGGGGAGAACGGGGTAAGTAGGCACACTTTTTACTCTAGTGAGAATTGCTCATCACCTAAACATCTTTCAATAGTCATTCCTACATTAAATTGAAGCTTAAGGTGTTGGCTTGAAATGTGTACCCCTCACTTTTTCTATCTTATTGTAATAAAGAAGAAATTAATCATCAAAGACACCCTTACACATTGTGACAACCAACCCCATCAAGGGGTCGGTTGTCAAACACTATGGGGTTGTTTGTCACAATGTTATCTTAAAAAGAAGGCAAGAAAGTAGAACTCAATTTGAAAGTTTAATTGCATTGTCAAGTTGACAAATAGGCCTACATAACTTACTGTAGCCTTGGCAGCTGGTCTAGTTTGGGATGCACTGGGTTGTTTTGATTTTGTTGCCCTTTTTTATTTTGCATGCTAGCTGCCTTTTCCTGCTCTATTCTTTCCTTCTCTGGGGTGTCAGTGAGGATACAGCTTGACAATTTATTTCGTTATTGGGTTCCTTTTCTGGCTGCAGCCTTGAGATAACATGTGACAACCAACCCCCCAAAAAATGTGACGACCAACCCCAACTTGAATTTCTTGCTAGCATCAAGGCCAACAACCATCTGACAACTAATTAGCTTGCTAACCACAATCTAAACTATAGTTTACCCTTCACACTTTGTATGGGTAACAAGTGTTTTGTTATAAACCCATTGTGTAAAAGCCTAGAAGAAAAATACTGAGGAGCTAAATATTTTCAATTTGACATGAAAAACACAAACAGTCGTCTCACCTCAAATTCAGCAGTCTAACTCCAAGGAAGACTATGTAGGTGACCTCTGATCCCAATTCTGGATATTTACATACCAACATTTCACAGACAGCGCCTTCTGGTTCCGAGATATAACGATTGTGACAACCAACCCGTGTGACAAATAACCCCGTTCTCCCCTAAATAACATTCCAGTTTACAGAGCCAAGGCTGTGAATTAATTAACACTGGATTTTACTATGTTAGGCAACATAGTAGGGTGGTAGGATGGCCTAGAGGAAGAGTGTCCTCCCAGCAACCATGAGGTCTCTGGTTCCTCCTCCCAGTAACCATGAGGTCTCTGGTTCCTCCTCCCAGTAACCATGAGGTCTCTGGTTCCTCCTCCCAGTAACCTTGAGGTCTCTGTTTTCTCCCAGTAACCATAAGGTCTCTGGTTCCTCCCAGCAACCATAAGGTTTCTGGTTCCTCCCAGTAACCATGAGGTCTCTAGTTCCTCCTCCCAGTAACCATGAGGTCTCTGGTTCCTCCTCCCAGTAACCATGAGGTATCTGGTTCCTCCTCCCAGTAACCATGGACCTCATGGTTAGAGCCAAGGCTGTGAATTAATTAACAATGGATTTTACTATGTTAGGCAACATAGTAGGGTGGTAGGATGGCCTAGAGGAAGAGTGTCCTCCCAGCAACCATAAGGTTTCTGGTTCCTCCCAGTAACCATGAGGTCTCTAGTTCCTCCTCCCAGTAACCATGAGGTCTCTGGTTCCTCCTCCCAGTAAGCATGAGGTCTCTGGTTCCTCCTCCCAGTAACCATAAGGTTTCTGGTTCCTCCCAGTAACCATGAGGTCTCTGGTTGGATCCCCGGCACCGGACAGGAGGGTGTTAGCAGTAACACTAGTGGTGGCTTCTATTACATCTACTACAGTGCCCACCATGTCTACCATTGTGTCCTTGAGCAAGACACTTAACCCCAAACTGCTCCAGGGGCGCTGTGCTATTGCTGACCCTGCACACAATATGTGTGTTGATACACAGCACTTGTTACAGGATGAAGTAACCTAATGGTAACATTGTGTAAACACACACACACACACACACACACACACACACACAAACCTCTACGTGTATGTTCTCTGTATGGAGGCAGTTTATGGCAGAAAACCAGTCTGTGATTGTAGCAGCATGGTGAATACCACAATATCCCAGAAAACTACAAAATCAAATAAGTATTTTGCCCTTTGATTTCTATCGTACTGGCACAAGAACTCCATGGTGGACCTAGTTGGTCAAGGGAAGCCGTCTGACTGAAGAAGAAGTGCTTCCAGGATATGTTATCCCGGGGGACTCCAGAGGAAGTAGCAAGGCACCGACAGGCACGAAGGGCTGCAGCCTCTGCCGTGTCAAGGGCAAAGCAGCGGGTGTGGGAGAAGTTCAGAGAAACCATGGAGAAGGACTTTTGGTCGGCATCAAAGTGTTTCTGGAAAACCGTCTGGCACCTCAGGAGGGGGAAGCGGGGAACCATCCAAGCTGAACAGGAAGGATGAGACGCTGTTGACCTCAACTGAGGAGGTAGTCGGTCGGTGGAAGGAACACCCTGAATCCAACTAACCTTACCTTTATGATGGAGGCAGAGCTGGAGGCTGATCATTGTCAACTTCCCTGGTGGAAGTCACTGAGGTAGTCAAACAACTCCACAGTGGCAAAGCCCCGGGGGTTGATGAGATCCGTCCAGAAATGCTGAAAGCAATGGGTGTGGAGGGGCTGTCTTGGATGACACGCCTCTTCAACATTGCGTGGAAGTCGGGTGCAGTCCCGAAGGAGTGGCAGACCGGGGTGGTGGTTCCTATTTTATTTTAGTCGTGGTGGGGAGGGGTTGGGATGAGGATCAGCACCTCTAAATCTGAGGCTATGGTGCTCAGCAGAAAACCGATGAAAACTTTTGAGTTTTGGTAAATGTGGTCACTGAATGCATTTTTATGTGAAATGAATGACAAATCACATGGACTTCTGTAGTGCACACTGTGTTAAGAGTTTGAACATGTGGCTTCAGTTGTGCCCATCTTCCTCAAAAGGATGATGACTCTAGGCCATCCTATCATCCTTTTTGGTATTTATGTATATATATATATAGAAATATATATTGTTGATATTAATGCCGACAGCTCAATACAGAGAGGTTTGTGCTTACATGTCTGTATGTTGTCCTACTTCGCTTAGTGGGGACTTCAGAGTTTTTGAAAGGCCCTATATAAGTTGAATGTATAATTATTTTTATCATTATAATGATGTAAAAGCATATAACCTGTTTGCATGCCAACTCACTCAACCTCAACTCTGCTCATCAAGATTAATCTCTTCCTGTGCCTGTAAACTCAAGCTTCCTGTACGACATATGTGTCTAATCTTTTGATCTGTATTTCTCTGAAAGCTCATAAGATGACTTGATAAAGAGCCTCGTGCTTCAAAAATGTTTTCCATGACGAAGAGATCTGCGGTTCTAAGAAGCAGCTAAAGAGAGTTGGCAAACAGCTGTTGGCGTCAGTGTTTGAGTGACAGTCACACTGAGACACCTCGGGAGCAGAATGGCTGCAGTCGCACTCCTCGCCTTAATGCTGTTTGCTTTCATCAACAACATTCACTCAGAAGAACGTATCAGCATCCTAAAGAAAGGAAACTTTTTCACCTTTGAACTCAATAACAAGGTCAACTCCTCCTGCCTGATCTCCAGGTCTGTTGGAGAGGAGAAGCTTGTCCTATGGAACACCTCTGTCTCCTCGTCCGAGAACTCTACGCTACCGGACGGCTTGAAACAACGACTGACAGTTTTCAGAGGTAACAACATTTCTCATTACACGATCAACAATCTGACCGTTTTAGACTCAGGCCAGTACCAAGAGCAGTGTTGGACCGATGGCAATGTGACATATGAGAGAAACACCGAAATTATTATTTGTAGTAAGAAGGATAAATTCAAAACAATTCTAATGGGACGCGGAGAAACTGTGGATTTGCGATGTGGGGAAGCAGATGACAATCTGGAAATCCAGTGGCTCATGCATGATAGTTATAGGAACTATGATTTTCCATGGAGAAGAGATTTTGGGGACGGTACGAAATCGGTGAAGGACATTGTTGAAGGAGGATTTGAAGTGGTGAGAAATGCATCAGGTCCTCATCAATCCAACATCACGAGACCAGTCATTCGTAGATTCACTTGTCTAGTGATGAACCAACAGCAGTGTGTACGCGGTCGCTATGTAGTGACAGATCTACCAGCAGAAACAATGTACCGCTCAGTGGGAGAGACGGCTGTGCTGCAGTGCACTGGCACTCAGTCCATTGATGACAAGCCTCCACGATGGATTAAGAAGCAGTCCACCAACAAATATGAACTTCATGACGGAAACCACTCGCTTGTGCTTTCATCTTTAACATTAAATGACTCTGGTTGGTACGTCTGTAAAGAAATTCTTTTCATGAATAGGTTTACTCTGGTGGTGTGTCCCACATTCGGCCCCCCTGATGTAGAGTTGTTCTCAGGCGGAGAAGAAGAAGAAGAAGTCACCATCAGATGCGGAGATGTGAGTGAGGGTGAGACACGCCACTGGTTCATGAAGTCGCTCCAAACACAAGGCCAAGTTGTTCATCAGAAGATGTTTGATCGGAACAGAATGACTTT
>NC_137224.1:524401-526901 GCF_949987685.1 Ammodytes marinus | reverse complement strand
TTTTCAAAAGTGGGGGGGACAATGAGGAAACATCTTTTTTTCTCTTTAGTGCAGGTAATGAACGGTTCTGAAAGACGGCATACCCGCTCACTAATGAATAAAATGTATACAAAACACTGATGTCTGACAGGCATTTTGACCGTGCTCAAATCGAGCCGAAGCACGGCTGGACTGTCGCACAACAATATTACTCCGCCTCGGTCTCCATGGCAACCTAGCTAGTAGCATACATCAGGTCGGTACTACTAGCTAGGTTGCCATGGAGACCGAGGCGGAGTAATATTGTTGTGACACATACTTTATCCCGCTTATTACATGGCTACTACAAAAAAGCAGCAATTAATTTTAGCAACATGTTGTTTTTATGGTTTTAACAGCCAAAAACAGTCCGCTACACGGTCGGAACTCACTCAGTAGCAACGGTTACTATGTCAAGCTGCGGCCAACCTAGAAGAGTTTAACAAAAAACAACTCGTTTCCCCAGCAACCCTGAGACCTTGTCTAACAACTGGAATAGTCATTGCAAACCCACTAGGTTCTTATGTAATGAAAACGTAGTTTAATACACCAGTAAATAGGAACGACCAAGGATACGACCTAGTAACGGGGGAATAGTCTGCTCGCCCCGCTAGACTGTCTGCTTCAGCTGACCGGAGGCTCCGGCTCAGCTGTTAGCTAGAGCTACTGTTTTGCTAACACAACTCAAGACTCGCACACTGTACAAATAATAATTGTAATCGGCCAATATGTTTAACAAGAGCTCCATCTAGCTAACAAGCATCATCCCCCAACATAAATAACACAATTCACGAAGAAAATGACTGCGGAACAGTTACATTGCAGGCTGCAGCCTGAAGTTACTGTCTAACTGTCAATATGCGGCCAAAGTAGCCTACTCACGTCGTGTTGACTGGAGTCCTGTCGGACATTAACCATGACTCCTGTGTTCCCTGCTCTCCTGATACATGCAAAGTCATGTTGAAAAAGTATTCCATTGTTTTCTGAACGAGTAGTAGCCCTGTTTGTGGACGTCTATCCATCAAAACTGTGACGTAGGTCCTTAGCAACGGCCCTTGACAGCGGTCTGTCTTGCTGGAAATAACAGACCTGTAGAATGCTGTGATTTACATAGGATTCTCAAAGTGCCATGTAATAATTCTTGATAAACAACATCGTCAGTATCCATGTGCCGCGACACAAGCTGCTGTTAGTGTCCGCTACATTTACAGTCATTAGTGGGCATAGAGGATGGTAATCCCTACAGTTTACACTTCACAACGGGACACTCGCCGTTGTCTCTCTGCTGCTGATTGAAATGCATCAGTCTTCTCTGGTGTGCAAACTAGCGGAGACTTCGGAGCATGTTCACTGTTTTGTCGTTGGTATCCACTGCTGTTGTGCTATTTAAAAAAAGTTTACGGTCTAAGCCTACTAGTGCCGAAACAAGGATAGGCGGCGGCCAATCACGGTCGCGCGCGCGCGCACAGAGAGAGGGAGAGAGAGAGAGAGAGAGAGAGACCTTGACGCTGTGTTTTAATACGGCTGGACGCACTCCATGTCCGGCTTAAAAAGTGGGGGGTACAAAATGAGTCTTGACGAAAAGTGGGGGGTACATGTACCCCCCATACCCCCCGTAATCGACGTCTATGATCCCCTCCATACATTATGCAGTAGTTTGGTTACATAAAACACATTATAAAGTCTAGAGCAGTTACATAAAAGGGACTTCTCATTTGCATATCGTCAAAAGGGGAAAAGGGGTACGATTAAATAAGTATATACTTCTTCCTACTCCTTTTCAGGCATATCATATCTGTTTTCTTTTTTCTTTTTGTGAAGTCATTTAAACATAATTTTTGTTTATTGTATTTTCATGCTTTTCATTTTGTTTTTGTATTCAATCAATCAATCAATCAATCTTTAACCTTTATTTCTACAGGTAAATCCCATTGAGACCGAAGACTCTTTTACAAGGGAGACCTGTTTTCCTTTCCCACGTTACCATTCACACACACATTCATACACCGATAGCAGGCTAAGTATCGACATTCACACAAGGCAAGGTGGGTGAAGTGTCTTGCCCAAGGACACAACTACTATGACACAGGTGGCAGGGCGGGGATCGAACCTCCAACCCTTTGATCATCGGCCGACCCGCTCTACCAATTGAGCCACAGTCGCCCCAATCAATCAATCAATCAATCAATCAATCAATCAATCAATCAATCAATCAGTCGGTGAGTGTCCTGGCAAAGGCTGTCAATACTTATGTACATGTAATTTTATTTTTTTATTTTTTTTAATACATTTTCAAAGATTACAAACAAACTTATTTAACATATTCCTAATGAGGTATTTTTTGTAGAATTTTAAAGCTGCAGTGTGTAGAATTGTGTGTTTTATTTCCTAGCAGATTTTGTAGAAAGTAATTATAATATCCATAAGTACATTTAATTTAGTGCATAATAGCTGAAAAAAAATGTTTGAATAATTTTTTTTC
>NC_137224.1:506901-519401 GCF_949987685.1 Ammodytes marinus | reverse complement strand
TTTTCAAAAAATCTTTGTTTGGAAAACATCCCAGTACTTAGCTGTTCCTGGTAAATTAAAGACATACCACTTTTATCTTTTTTGTGTGAAAGCAGAGTCAATTATAATGCCGGCTGAGAGGGGTTCCCAAACTTTTTCATATGACTGTATGTATTTGTTGCTTAGGATCCTGAGGACCCTATTTGTTTGTTTTTAATTTATTTCTTTCCTTTTTTACTGCTCAATCGTTTTATTTGTTTGTATTATTATTATATATTTTTTAACCATGTTCAATAAAGACTAAAAAAAAAATAATAAAAAAAATAGTGTTGTATGTATTGTCCCCACTCACCTTGCTGTGGTATGCTGTGCTGCTCTTGGCCACAGCACACTGTCTGTCCACCATGAAGCAGTATCTGCGTCTCTCCTCCGACAGCGCGTTCTTATAGCCTTCAGCGATGTAGTTATCCAGCTCACTCTGCTTGTTACTGATCGCCTCGACGTACTGGAGGGGAGGAGGGACAAAATACATTATATATATTTTTTTTAACCTTTATTTCTACAGGTAAATCCCATTGAGACCGGAGACTCTTTTTCAAGGGAGACCTGTTTTCCTTTCCCACGTTACCATTCACACACACATTCATACACCGATAGCAGGCTAACTATCGACATTCACACGAGGCAAGGTGGGTGAAGTGTCTTGCCCAAGGACACAACAACCATGACACAGGTGGCAGGGCGGGGATCGAACCTCCAACCCTTTGATTATCAGCCGACCCACTCTACCACCTGAGACACAGTCGCCCCTATAGCAAAGGTTAGGATTTGGGTTAACCCTGCTTAATAACTCAGTCAGTCAGTCAGTCAGTCAGTCAGTCAGTAGTCTGGCATGACCACTTCCGCCAGCGTCTATTCGCTTGCGTCGAAAAGCTACGCAGCCCCCGGTTGCTGGCTTTCCCCTATTGTGATCCCCCTCAAATTCGGAAACAATTCGCTCAGTCAACCCGTGTGCTTATGTGCAGCGCTCTCTCTCTCTCACACACACACACACACACACACACACACACACAGGGTGTGAGAAGTCACATTACTGTAGACAGATATAAAGTGTGGCGATACTTCGGGATAATAATATTGGCGGCGGCGGTCCGGGATGCATCCTAGCTTAGCCTAGCTGTCCAACTTCATTGTACAACTACCCCCGGGCAGAAATACCCTCATAAACTCTGGAAAATGAAGCGTGGGGGTTTGAATTGAGCACCGGACCTTATAACCAGCTAGATTAAGATCCGCCGTTCCCTTTCTTTGGTGAATTAGGGACTATGCAGCGGTGTTTTAGCGACGGGGAAAGATTCCAACGGCTTCCACTATCACCTAGCAACTCTTACGGCTACTTGCTGCAGTTGGTGTAGCGCTCACAACGTCAAAACCCTGTTCTGCCTGTAAACAGACGGACTACGGCTCTGACTACAGCGATAGGAGGTGGTGACATAAGTTCTCGAATGCTAAAAATTCTACTCGACCGCCGTAGCCGTCCTCTCAACCGCCGATGATAATGTTACCAGAGATAACACTACGTGGGTGGCTAGTTAACTCCGGTTAAGTTATCCCGTGAGCTCCTCGGGGGCTAAAGTGTATGGTGTCTTGACATGCTGGTTAGAAAGCAACACACTATGTATATTCCTTTTGTCTTTAATAGTTTTTGTGTGGCGTTTGCGGGTTTAGCCATTTCTCTGACAGTCTCTGGACGTAAAGACGTTCCATCAAAATAAGTCCCCCCCCGGCACTATTTTGCAGGACACCGCTGCTGCTTCCCGGGGTTAGCCCCGCCCTAGATGATTGTGATTGGTTTAAACAAATACAAACAGGCTAGCCCAGTTTCCCCGGTTTCCCCATCCGAATAGACGGCTCTAAACAGAGTGCTTCCAGACCATACTATTTGCTGTAGTTTGGTCTGGCTTTGCGAGACTAGTCAGTCAGTCACTGGGGTTCTGCATTTCCGGCACATTAGCTGAATTATCTGAATCTCCAATGCAAACTCTCTCCCCCTCTTTTGCTGTATAAAACCTTACATTTATAATTGAAGTAGAGCCATTTTCACCCTTTTACTCCTCCACTTCAGTCCTTTCAATGCTTATATCACACACACACACACACACACACACACACACACACACACACACACACACACACACACACACACACACACACACACACACACACACACACACACACACACACACACACACACACACACACACACACACACACACACACACACACACACACACACACACACACACACACACACACACACACACACACACACTAAACTTTACACTCAGGTCCACTGCCTACGTTTTCAGACTATGTGAAACAGCATACTCCAGAACGCCAGACAATATAAGTACCTTTAACATTGACACACACAAACACCCCCCCCCCCCCCCACACACACACACACACACACACATACCGTATATATGGAGGTGTTAATTGCAGTGGCTACAGTGTTATCTGCCTAGAAAGCCAGTCACCCACACACTGTCATCAGAAGTGACTAGTGCTGCAGCCTACTGATACACTCTAGATCAGGGGTGTCAAACTCTGGCCCGCGGGCCAAATCTGGCCCGTTTCAATATTTAATCTGGCCCGCGAACCAATTCGGCAATTCCATTGAATTCGGCCCGCGAAAAAATAAATAAATAAATAAATAATTTATGTTTTTTTTTTTTTTTTTTTTTCCTCATGCGGAGCCTGTGCCATATCCGCACGTCGCACACGCTCCCAACCGTTAGGACACTCGCATAGCTTACCACTAGGAATGTCTGCTGAAAGTTCCACAGCTCAGGATTTTAAGCCATGAATTGATGAACTTGCATTGAAGAAAATATGTTTTTTCTAATGGCTGTAAATAGGCCAATCTATGTGGCAAAATAGAATGCTAATATGATGATTGATTGTGTCAACTGTCTAAGGATGAATGCTAACATTATCTGGTTTCTAACTTTTGCCTCAAGTTACAATTTAGCTCACTAGCTAACGTTAGATAGCCGCTGATAGCCCACCCCTTTTGTTTCCAATGGTGGCTTTGCATTTCATTACCAATGTAAAGTGTCATGAACATTTAACACTGCTGCGTCATGATTCCTATAAAAAATAAAATAAAAAAACGTGATATGTTTTGAATGCGCAGAAAGTTTTGAAAAATCCAAGAGAAAACATATTGTTGCTCAATCCAGGATGCCTGAGAGCCTTACTGCATTATAGTCCTTTAGAATTGTCTCACCAGGAACCTGAATGTTGTCTTTTCCTTTACAAAAATAAAGACATTTCCTCAATAAATTTACGCAGAAAAGGCACAGAAAACAGAAACAGAAAAATCTACTAGAACACAGGAAATTAAGTGTTTGACGCACAAACATTTCTGGGGGAGCACCCCCATACCCCCCACCTATAATTTGTCCCCCAAAATATGTAAACAAAATCTAGCCTATGTACGCAGGTTATATACCTAGATATGTTGTTTGAGTTTTGGATTAAAAAGAAGGCAGCGACATGTCTGGCCCTTCGTGTGATTATCATGTCGTAATTCGGCCCTTTGTGAAAATGAGTTTGACACCCCTGCTCTAGATGTTCCTGGCAAGATATGAATATGAAATGAGGGACAGGAGTTACCTAACACTGCTCTATAATCACTGTTACATACAAAGCATCACCGGACGTGATAATTAAATAGCTAATTATGCTGATTTATGCACATTGCTCATGCTCATTTAAAGCTGCAGTGTGTAGAATTTTGGGTTTTATTTCCTAGCAGATTTTGTAGAAAGTAATTATAATATCCATAAGTACATTTAATTTAGTGCATAATAGCTGAATTTTTTTTTTAGAATTATTATTTTTTCCCTTAGAAAGGGTCTCATATATGTCCATATTTCTGCATATCTTGGACCAAGGCCTAGTGCCGCCATCTTGAAAGTGTCATAGTTGGAATGTCATCAGGTGCATTGTTTAAAATTTAGAATTGTTCTTGTCCTTGAAGGCCACTGTAGCTTCTGTTATTATTCCAAAGGGTTGGGGTTATCCAGGGAGTGTTGCATTCAAGAACTTTGTAGAACTTTCTTGATGATGTCATATTACACACTGCACCTTTAATGATGATTAAAGCCTATCAGCTCCACAAAACTCTCTCAAGAAAAAAACCTGGACGTACAGCAGAAGGTATAAAATCCATGTGCGATCACTGAAGGCTTTACCTCATGTAGATGGCGATGCACAGACAGTGTTGTTGTAATTACTCAGAATTCCTCACGGGGGGAGACAGAACACACTATAGCTTCAGTGATGGCACGTGGATTTTATACCTTCTGCTGTACATCCAGGTTTTTTTTCTTAGCAGTAGAATCAACAACTGAAACATTTCTTGGGCTCTTCTTGGGGATTTTTCTGAGCTCCTGCACCAGTGTCAGGGAGGGGGGGCACCAGTTTCTAAACGCTGCCATACTGAGAAATACAGAGAGAGTTTTGTGGAGCTGATAATAGGCTTAATCAACTTTGTGTCGACTCGTTTGGCGATGGCTTGAAGCTAACCGACATTCATTTATATGAAAAAGTTACGCACTGTAGCTTTAATTTACAAACATGCACACAGTAAAAACTTCGATTTTCAAACGAGTGAAGTGTACAATAATATGTTTCAGTTAATTTAAAGTTATGAACCATTTTCTGAAGTGGGTAAAATCCTTTGTCTTAAGGCTGAGACACACACTGACACACACACGCACACACACACACACACACACACACACACACACACACACACAGACCCCACACACACACACACACACACACACACACACACACACACACACACACACACACACTATTACGATTTCGACTATACAGGTCTAATCTAAATGAAAAGCTATTATCAAAAGTCTATGAGTTATGTCCTCTCAAACTCCTGGTAACCAACTTGTGGCACAATGCTTTAATTGTCTATCATTCCTCTATAAAGAAAACTCTCCGCTCACCATAGTCCCCTGTAAGAGACGCGAACCCCGGCCTCCTTGTTTATAAGCGCGGCATTTACCCTCTAGACTAACCTGAGTATTACGTCTAAATAAAGTACAATGTCCAATATATAACACTGTGTTTAAAAATCCCTATTTTATCAGAGTCACCTCTGCTTATAATAAGGTCGACCTCCGCTAAACTATAAACCTTTTCTAATATTGTTATCAGAAAATCCTTCTCCCGTGTTCACGGAAGGTTTCAATATTGTGTATAAGTTATTAGAAACTTATTTTGTAACCCACCCACCCTCCTAATAAAATAGAACAAATATACTATTTTCAGAATATAAACATCTAGTTTAATCTGGGAAGGTATTTATGACCTATTCTTTTAGTTTAAAGATTAGGTGTATCAACATATTCTCTCTTTACAGAGAAGTTAGTTGTATGAAGTTGTGTGAGTTTTAAATCAGTAATGTGCCGTCGTGTAGAATCATACTGAACTTACCTCCCCGGGGACAAACCATCTCTTTGAAGAAAAACACTATACCTAAGGTCCTGCTGTTCCAGTTATAAACTAATTCACAACTGAGGCTTTCAACATTTAAGGGATTTTATTTACAAAATACAAGAGAGTATAGATAATACATAAAATGGACCAGAAAGGAAAAGAAAAGAGGTTGTATGCCTATAACTCATTTAATAGAGTTAGTTTGACTTGGTTCTCGTTTCTAAATTTGTTGTAACTCTTGAAACAATATCCAAACACTTACGTGCCTGTACATATCGTTCACCGCGCTACAAAACTTCATGAATTACAAGGAGTTAGACAGATATTGTACAACATGGCGGTACGCACTAGCGCGTACAAGTCCCAGTGCTACGGGCTCCATATGACCATCAATATCAGTCTATCCCTTTGCAGAAATGTTACAGTGAGTTAAACAGACACTATACACATGGCGGTACGCACTAGCGCGTACAAGTCCCAGTGCTACGGGCCCCATATAACCATTAGTGTCCATCTAACCCCCTGCATCTCAGTCCGTTTTTCTAGTTCTAAAAAATTCTTGATCAAGTCATTCTTAGTGTCAAGAGGTTCACAGATGTGTTTTTAAAAGACTTTGCCTCTAAGTACTTTGGAGTATTTTGGACTCACAAAGTTTTTCTAAGTTTTTCTTCTGCCTCCATGGTTAAAGAGACAGATAGAGTCTGCTGGAACAGAGAGTAACACACAAAAAGCGGCCCCACAAAGCCTCAAAAAAGCATCAAAAAGCCCTATCATCTCCCAAAAAAAAGCCCTGTCCTGCTTCAAAACAGGCTCTTATATAGTGAACTGAAAACCAATGAGACTTGGGGGAAGGAGGAGTGAAAAAGGCACAGCTGTTTGGGGGAACCCCGGTAGCCCCCTCCCTCTACTCCTTGCTACTGTATGGCCATATAAGGTCCTTCCCCCTATTACTTCCTGTGACCCTATGGTCCTCCCCCATCCTCTGGTCAGAGGAGTATTTACATTCTATTCTGTTTCATTAAACATTTCCTACTTTTACGTATGACAAAAAGAAATACAAATGTCACAATATATGCACAAGTAAAAAGTTACATCACGTTCAATTATCACTTCACCCTCTCATGAAACTTATTACTTGTAAATATTCAACCATCATCCGGACATCAAACACCCTCATAATACAAATCAAAAAAGAAATAACAAAAAAAACTTTTTTCTTTTTCTAAACTGATCCATAGAAAATTGCCTTAAATCACAAGCATAAAATAGAATACACTATCCAGAAAAAGGATCTACAAAAAAGAAAAGCATAAACGTAATAATATAGTAATTATAATATTCATAACGGTAAAACCCAATTCAGAGAGCATAAACACAACACCAGATCAAAAAGTTAAAATAAGTAAGTGACGGATTACCTAAAACCTGTTCATATAAAAAAACTAAAGATAATATAAGCAACCTCAAAGGATATAGGCCTACACAATACTAAAAGCCTCCCCTCAGTTACATAGGCTAATACAACCATGACACAACCGTACAGATGAAGAAACATTTAGCAGAACACATTAGAGTATACCTGTAAGAAAACCATGACATCCTGACACCATTCAGAGTAAAGAGTTCATCAGACAGTACAATCAAAAGTTCTTAAGTTTGTAATGTCCAAAAAATTTAAAAAACACAGTCCCACGACGATCGTAACTTTAAAAGAGTCTTTTAGGCCTTTTGAGCCCTTTCTTCAATCACAGAGTATGTAGATTAGTCAGTTTTTGAGTGTCTGCTCAATATGCAAGATGGCAACCCTTGTCTCCAGGTTTACACACTTTGATATCTTCTCCAAGCTTAGCATAAAGGACATCTTCCCAACAGTCCCCAGAACTTCTGATCTTAGAATAGTACACCTGCCCCTGGCCCACATCATAGAAGACTTGTCGCGCCCAGTTTGAGAGCGCAGGAAGACAGGCAGATGCAGAAAGGCCCACTGCATGACAAGAATGACGCCACAGCAGGATAGAGTTGATGGCCCCCACCGACTGTTAGGAGTGCCATGGAACACAGCACTCAGCAAGCGAACGATTCTTCCCCTCCAGGAGATATGGTGTAGTTCACCCAGATGGAACAGGAGATGATCAGGTTGGAGGTGTCACAGCCTGAGACGTAGCTATCAGGTCACACCTATGTGTCAGAGGTCTAGTAGGCCCAGAAGTCTCCCAACTTCTTCTGCAGACTAAGAGTCTATGGTTGTGATATAATAGACTACTCAATGTAAGAGGAAAATGCAGTTCACCAACTACGGCTGCTGATAAAGTTGTATTTAGGACTTTTTAGAAAGGATCCTATTGATTCGTATTGGAATACATTGAAAACTAAAAGGAAAGTAGCAAATCAAACTTAAGTAATCCATCAAAAAATAATGATAAAAATAAAGATAGAAACTGGTGTTATGCTCGTATGCTATATTCATAGGGTACTCACATAATATCAGGTAGCAAAACTAAAATCTTCTATAATAGAGAAGAATAGAAATGAGCAAATCACTCACAATTTCAGTAGTAAATAAAATGAAGATGAAAATAAAAGTAACAGTGAAACTAATATCTCTGGTATAATCCTTTTATCATTTATTTCTTCATCTAATTCAAAATTCAAAATATAAATAAAAACATCTAGGTAAAAGGCACTTATAAGCCCTCAGATTTTATTTCGAAAGAGCTGAAAGATGCAGAGGATCTCAGGTTTCTGGGTATCTATATGACATGTAATGAAATAAAAACTAAAAGCTGATACTCCATACTCATGTGCTTAGCCACTAAGGTAAAACAAACATAATAACTTATTCTCCCAAAGGCACACATCTTTAATTAAGGCGAATCACCCCAAGTGAATAGGGATTTTTCCCTGTCTTTTAAACCAAAGAATCCAGATGTTGGATGAAGCCAGAGTTTAGAACTTTAATTTATGTTTACCACATATTAGTCTTTAAAGATTTTACACCATAGATTTCGGACACAATTTCCTTCTATTTAATAAATCAAAAAATACTATGTAAAAGCTTACGTTTTAGAAATGCACCGTTGGCATGTTTTTAGGAGGAAAATGTCTCATAAATCAAACTAACAATATATAAACAAATGTTTGTGTAAAAACCTCTTAAAATAGGGCAATGAATGACACTGGGAAGTCTAGTAGATGCCAGTGGTTTGGAAGCCGAGACATTTTATTCAGACTCGGAATATTGAGAAAACTTGATCAGAGAAAACTGTCGTGAAAAAAAATAAAAAATAAAAATAAAAACGTGAATTCTACTGGTAATCACCGATTTTATCTACAATAATTTAGTGAATTAGGACCATACCCCTCAACACCGCTGCTTAACATATAAACTATGCTATGGCATAACAAACATTTTCATCCACACGCTAATTAAAACATGATACATTCCTTATGAGCCACTGTGGCTGTAGCCGCAGCACTCTCCCCTCTCTCTCCCCCTCTCATGCTCTATTAGACTGTATCTCTCCGCCGTGATCGATCAGAATAATTTACATGTCTTTAACACTTCTCCCCTTCAAAAGGCAATCATCTAATGTCCGTATCCACATAAATCAGTCTTTATTTTGTGTTAGTTTGGAATGTTTTCGGTGTTTTTTACCATTTTATTTTGTGATTTTGAAACTACCCGCGGCAACCAAAGCAGGTCACGTGATGCCTTCTGGCGAATCAAATCAATACGCGCACCAGTCAAACAGGTTGCGCTCAGTGTACCAAATCACTCCTCACACTTTCACTATTTGTTGCTAATCAAAAGCAAATGTCCATATTATGATTCGATAAGATTATACTTGAGATACAGAGCTTTCTAACAGTACCATGGTTATTAAGAGTCAGACAGCGGTCGCGCTGCTGTATGTTACGTTAAAATGCTCACTTTTGGCAAAACCTTGGAGCAAAACTCAGACGCCAGGAAAAAATAAAAAATAAAATTAAAACATATAGTAAGAAATAAACATTTAAAACGCTTATTTTTGGTCCCTTCTTTCACATTAATATGAAAGAATACATGCCGTGGAAGCCAGAATAGACACAAATCTCAAAATTGACCCGTGCTAAACAATAACCCCCTACGTTTTTTCCTGTCGTATCTTGAATTAAACAAAAGAGAAAGGTTGGACTGACAAAAATAAAGATTAACAGGTGCTCCAGCCAACCTCACAATGGGCTGTCGGACCGGAGACAAACTGCCTATACGTTTTCTAAACTCAAACCAAAGCCGCGAAAACAAGTTAACCAGTCCCATCCTTTCTAAGAAACAAAAAATAGCTGAGTAAAAAAACTTTCTACGATAGAAAAGACTGTGATTATATAAACAGACTAAGATAAAAAGAAAGAACACACTATACTATACTAAAGTAAAGGCAACTTGTTAAAGTTTTAAACTCAAAGAGCACACGCACCAGCTGTGTCTTCAAAGGTAAGCTCAGAGTGTGTAGAAGGAAGGAAGGATAGATGCCATAAAATAGGGCCACTACCGTTAATGCCAATATGGTCTTCCTGTTTTTCCTCTAAGGTGTGAATTCCCAGGCACGGTCTGTGGGAACCTGTAACAGTTTTTATACCCACGGTCTACTTCTCCTCTTTACACTCCGAGACCAGAACAAATGTACAAATGTATTAAACATCTAAATAAAATAAAAATAAGAAATCGGTCCCCGGGGCAGACAATATTCCACACGGCATTGTGTAATGTATATTGAGCTAAAAAGGGTTCAACACTGAATCAAGGAAGAATGAGATAAGGTGTCTCCACTTTATTTAATTTCTCAAAGGAGTATTCTCAGTTGTATCTTTAACTCATCAACCAAACACAGTGTTGACTCTTTTCACTCTGGTGTTGTATGTGCATTTCGGAATGAGAACAAAGTTCCCTTTTAAAATGAACCACATGTTATATGTGTCCAGTAAGTTCTACAAAGTTTGTGCACCAGAGTAACTTATCGAGGCCATTTCAATGGTCACTCAGGTGTGTGCATTTTCTTACTCTTGATGTAAAATCAAAGTTACCAATAGACTATCCTTCCTGACTGCTTTAACAATCATTTTTAGAACATCTATTTCTCTCATTAAAAACCCAAACCATAAAACCTTAAACCTATATAAAATAGATTACTTCACCTTTGTAGGCTAAATGACAGAGATTGTTTGTGAATATTTTGCGAGTAGTTCTACTGCGCTAATTTCAAACTGTTTCTATACTGCTGACTCGTTGTGTCTCTTCTCTTTGCTCTGAAAAACCATTTTCCTTTCTCTACGAATGCTTAATGAAAATAAATGCCTGAAAGACTCCCACTAACGTTCATGAGGTTTTTAGTGTGATACAGCAGCAAGTAATTGTGTAAATGGAAAGCTTTGTCTATTTTTATCATTTTTAAATCCACTAAAACAGAAGACATGCCTATAGTGCGCTTCATGTGAAAAACTATATTCCTGTTTTTATCTGCTTCAAAATAAAAGCCTACTTACGTTTGCTATTAATCATGCTTTTTAATGTGAAGGCGCAAAGGAAATGCCCCGTTTTGCACAAGCGCTAACTTTACTGTGGTAACGTAGCACTATCCAATTTGAGAGCCGTGCCTGTCTCGTTTACAAAATGTAAGAGTTTGTTAAATGTTAAAAACACAGCGAGCACCTGTTTCCCCATCTTATCAACGGATGGACTCAATAACTTACTCGTATAAGACTATTTTACCCCATATTTGTCGAAAGTTGATTTTGAGCTCTCAAAGCTTTCTCTCTGTAGTCTAGAATTGCTTTTTTTTCTGACAATTTAGAAAACCCTGGTGAAATGGCTGTCACCTCTGCTCCCCCATTTTATGACCCCCTGGGTGCATACTCCATTTTGAAGTCCCTAGGTGCAAACTGCATGTCTCTTAAAATGGAGGAGAAGGAGAAAAGGAAGAATTACCCTCTCAAAAGTCCCTATTTAGAAAATAAATTAGGCTACTATACCACAATGGTTTTCATCGGGCATTGGTCCTAATAGTTTAACATGTAAATCTATGTGTACCATTAAAATAGTGAGAAACTTTAAAATCTACTATTGTTTTGTGTAAGAAAAAATTCTTAAAGAGGTTGCTCTCTCCTCTTGTGGAAGCCGTATAGGCTCTCTCTCTCTGTTCCTGTATACAACAGAGTTAAACCGCATCCATCCTTAATTGTAAAGTAAGCTACAATCTAGCCACTAAACCAACAAAAACAAATGACAGGTGAGTAAAAGTGAAACACTTTTACTATATATGGTGGTAACAAGCCTTTTATTTCCTTTCTTGGATTTCTTGGTCGTGCACTAACTGATCAGATTAGCTGGACCGTCACCGCGTTCTGGATATTGCCTATCTCAATTCCAGTGAGAAAAGGGAGTTATTATATTCTTATCTATTTAAAAATATCCTAACGCCTGGCTTCGATTATTACAAACTAATAACCACAAGTACTTGTAACACCTAAACTTAGTACGCAGAACTAATTGAACTATCTACTAAATCCCTTTCTGTCTACTTTGAGTTTTATCTCAATCAGAAAGCGCTTTTTTACTGAACCTAGTTTATAACATTTTACCTAAACAGTTCCAATCTCCCCATTTTAAACAGACGATTCCTACTTTACATAAGAAAGCCGGCCGAGTTTTTAGAGGAAGACCAAATAGCCTCCTGTCCAGTGTATTAGTTACTAGATTTAAGTAAAGCAGAAGAAACAAAAAACGTAATCTCCAATGGTGCTGGTTCGTGCGTTATATTTTTATTAAAGGAAATTAAACGCAAATTGGAGACACGTCGTATTTTTATTCCTTCTGGCAGACTTCAATTATTTCCTCGGCTTGTTTTCGCCGGTTGAAAAAGACTCTATCCCTCACGGGAGTTTCAGGTCCTTGTATTTTAAGCTCGGAAGAAAGTTATTTCTCTATCCCTTGTACTATAATACACAGTTAT
>NC_137224.1:489401-496901 GCF_949987685.1 Ammodytes marinus | reverse complement strand
CTACATGCTGCCTCTTCTGATTATGCAATGCATTGTAAGAAAAAATATAGAACAAAATTAAAAAATTAACAAAAATATTCTAGTTTGGTAATAGAACATAGGGAAAGAGACCTGGATAGACAGTTAAGGAGCACAATACCTCCAGGAAAAATGACATACGGACGAGATTTCACAGAGAAAGACAGACAGACAGACAGACAGACAGACAGACAGACAGACAGACAGACCCTCCACTTATTTACCGCTGTACTATGGAAGATTTGAAATTTTAAATAATTTTTTTTTTCCATTGGCATATTTTCCACATTTGAACATTCCATTTAAATTTGAGAAACGCACACTGGATTTTCTAAAACTATATAAAAATAGCATTCGCTGCACTGATGGTCTCGTTTTGCTTGTTACATGTAATTCATGATCATCAGAGGAACAATGAGACTGTTTCAGAAATATTTAAAAGTTCCTCGTAGCACCTTTAAAATAAATAGTCATTGCACTTTCTTAGTAGCCTGGTCCAACCAGACCATCGTACTTCATTTCATTTGTACAGAAGGTCTGGAAGTGCTGTAATTGGCAAACGTTGACTCACTTGGAGGCGGGTGTCTGTCGAAGTTTAAAACTATTGGATCTGCCCAGTGCCACTCTGGATTAGCCAACCAATCGCATCACGTTTGGTCATCACGTGTGTCATGAGCCGGCTTCTGACGGTGCGTTCCAGTTGGACAGGGAACTCGGAAATTTCCGACTTCACTACATATTGTAGTCTATGAATCTACCGGTACCTGGCAACGGTAACTTGTTAGAGCCTAACGTTTAGTTATTTGGACGAGAAAGGTTTTAGGCGTCCATACTTTCGCGAGCAGATGCACTGGAACACAGACAGGTCGGAACTCGGAACTACCAAGTCGGAAATCTCCTTCTTCCGAGTATAAAGGAACGCAGCATTCAACTGAAACTGGAGCGCGACTTCGACGTCATCGTTCTCAGCCACTCGCTCTGTTCGCTGATTGGACGGCTGTAGATTCTCCGGAGAATCTGGGAAATGCGCTGTACACCCAGACTGACTACTGAAGGGAAAATGAAATTTGGCCGGAAGTAGGCGGGTGGGCGGAGCCAGGCTACTTTCTTACTGCACATCTACCAACACAGAATATGGCAATACTGAGGAATTAGTATTGTATATCTTTGTTAAACACACGCGTATATACTGTTTGTTCTAAAATACACATATAAATTCATTGGTAAATAGTAAATGGACTCCACTTATAAAGCTCTTTTCCCTGGTTTTTCACAGACCCAAAGCGCTTCACATTGTTTTGTAAACATTCACCCATTCACCCATTCATTCATACAGCGATAGCAGCAGCAGCTACCACGCAGGGTGCAAGCTAACTATCAGGAGACATTTAGGGTTCAGTGTCTCTTTGCCCAGGGACACGTGGACATGTGGCGGAGAGACGGGGGATCCAACCACCGACCCTGTAACCCAGTGGACGACCGCCCTACACACTTCACCACAGCATTCTCTAAATACACTGACAGTAAAATATTCTACAGCTGCATGTCGAATCACTAAGAGCCAATTTACTGTAAATGATTCGAGTGATTACATACACACACACACACACACACACACACACACACACACCCCAGCATTAACACTCATCTGTATAATGTATGTGTCGACATATTTATTTTGCTGTATGTGTATGTGTACGTGTGAGTAAGCGAGTGCTTGTGTGTGTGTGTGTGTGTGTGTGTGTGTGTGTGTGTGTGTGTGTGTGTGTGTGTGTGTGTGTGTGTGTGTGTGTGTGTGTGTGTGTGTGTGTGTGTGTTGTTTTAATGAGCTTAATGAAAGTGCCAAGTCATGCAGACAACACTCTGTTTGAGTCGATAGGATTAAGGAAAGGTCGCAGCAGGAGGTGTGTGTGTGTGTGTGTGTGTGTGTGTGTGTGTGTGTGTGTGTGTGTGTGTGTGTGTGTGTGTGTGTGTGTGTGTGTGTGTGTGTGTGTGTGTGTGTGTGTGTGTGTGTGTGTGTGTGTGTGTGTGTGTGTGCGTCACAATATGTGTGTGTGTGTGTGTGTGTGTGTGTGTGTGTGTGTGTGTGTGTGTGTGTGTGTGTTGCATTCAGTCTACACACACACACACACACACACACACACACACACAGTTTATTTCTCCTGGAGTCTGATCCAATGCTCTGGTCTCCAACGCACCGTTAAAGCCGCCCATCTGCTTTATGAAAATGCAGCGACAGCTAGAAAAGACACACACACACACACACACACACACACACACACACACACACACACAGCAGCAGTGTTTGACGCAGGATGGGGAGTTAGGAGCAACACACATACACACACACAGAATCACACACATGCACGTACGCACAACACACCTGCACACACACAGACTTTTAAGCCTTTCTTTGATTCTTGGAGAGCGACCAAAGCGCGCGCACACACACACACACACAGAAACACACACACACACCTACACAGAGACACACACACACACACAATCCATCCCATACAATAATAACACAGCCAACAGCCATCAAAAGGGTCCAATGACTGAGATGAACTCAAGAACCTCTATCACACACACACACACACACACACACACACACACAGAAACACACTCTCACACACACACAGAAACACACTCTCACACACACACAGAAACACACAGAAACACACTCTCACACACACAGAAACACACACACACAGAAACACACACGCCTGCTTGCTTTCTTGTTGGTTGTCTATCGATTTTGATGATGGCGTCCACTTCAAACCTTATTGTAAAGGCAAAGACACACACACACACACACACACACACACACACACACACACACACACACACACACACACACACACACACACACACACACACACACACACACACACACACACGGTATCAGAAAACTGTATGTCAAGTCAATTTAAAATCAAAACAGAAGTTATACAAGAATTATCAAGAAAATGTCCCCCAACCAAATGGATTATACAAGCAAAGCCCATGCTGTAACTAAAGCTAAACCCCCACTGTGGCAAAATCCATATTCGTGACAGGGTCCACTTCTGTGTGTGTGTGTGTGTGTGTGTGTGTGTGTGTGTGTGTGTGTGTGTGTGTGTGTGTGTGTGTGTGTGTGTGTGACGTGCCTGCAAAGCTCTCCAAAATCCTGGATGTATTTATTTTGTTTTTGAACCCTGCTAATCTAAAAAGCCTTTGCCACCTTGTATTGTGAAACACAGGACTTTCTACCAACAGTTTAAGCTTCTTATGATAATCAGGGCTGATCATAATATCCGCGGCTTAGAACAAACTGTGGCCCATTGTTATCATATCAATTAAAACTGCAGTGTGTGTGTGTGTGTGTGTGAGAGAGTGTGAGTGAGTGAGTGAGTGAGTGAGTGAGTGAGTGAGTGAGTGAGTGAGTGAGTGAGTGAGTGAGAGAGAGAGAGAGAGAGAGAGAGAGAGAGAGAGAGAGAGAGAGAGAGAGAGAGAGAGAGAGAGAGAGAGAGAGAGAGAGAGAGAGTGAGTGAGTGAGTGTGTGTGTGTGAGACAAGGTTTAGTCAAATAAACACCCACATGTACAGTACATTTTGGACCTTTTGATTAATACTAGTATGAAAGAAGACATGTTAAACCTGCAGTGTGTAGAATTTTGGGTTTTATTTCCTAGCAGATTTTGTAGAAAGTAATTATAATATCCATAAGTACATTTAATTTAGTGCATAATTATTATTATTTTTTCCCTCAGAAAGGGTCTCATATATGTCCATATTTCTGCATATTTTGGACCAAAGCCTAGTGCCGCCATCTTGAAAGTGTCATAGTTGGAATGTCATCAGGTGCATTGTTTAAAATTTAGAATTGTTCTTGTCCTTGAAGGCCACTGTAGCTTCTGTTATTATTCTAAAGGGTTGGGGTTACCCAGGGAGTGTTGCATTCTAGAACTTTGTAGAACTTTCTTGATGATGTCATATTACACACTGCACCTTCAAGGAAGATAAATAGACTAAAAATCAAAACAAAAATTGTCTCCTTCTCTGCACTTATTGGGGTTTTCACAAAGGGAGAGAGAGAGAGAGAGACACACGCGCGCACACACAGAGAGAGAGACACACACAGACACATGCACAGAGAGAGAGAGAGAGAGGGAGACACACACATACACAGAGAGAGAGAGAGAGAGAGAGAGAGAGAGAGAGAGAGAGAGAGAGAGAGAGAGAGAGAGAGAGAGAGAGAGAGAGAGAGAGACACACACACACACATACACACGCCCAGTGTCTACAAACGGGAAACTGAAAGCCAGGATTTAGAATATTTGGTCAGGGAAAATAGCACGTTATTGTTCGTCTAAAATACTCACGAGATCCCAGATTGAGAGGCTTTGTGGTCAAATGAGGTTAGCGCCCAAAGAAAAACGGCTTTGAACAAACAGCGAGTGAATTTTAATAGGTTTATACTTAGGGGTTGTTACATAGGATATAATGCTACAAACTGGGGGAAAGGTCATGTGAATGGAAATTGGGAGCTCGGAATTGTTTAAAAAATGTACCCCAAATACTAAACTATCAAGTGAGAGTGAGTGAGTGAGTGAGTGAGTGAGTGAGTGAGTGAGTGAGTGAGTGAGTGAGTGAGTGAGTGATGTGGATATGTTGTCAGCCATTTTAATTCTGCAGTGCCTCAGATCTATCTATCTATCTATCTATCTATCTATCTATCTATCTATCTATCTATCTATCTATCTATCTATCTATCCATCCATCTATTTATCTATCAATCGAGTGTGTGAGTGAGTGAGTGAGTGCCTGCCCGTGTGTGTGTGTGTGTGTGTGTGTGTGTGTGTCTGTGCATGCGTGTGTGTGTGTGTAGGAGATGTGGATATGTTGGCAGCCATTTTAATTAGAGGTGTCTGGTTGGGTCGTGGTGTTGATTGACAGCTGGTGGTGATTAAAGCTCTGGTATCGTCTGGGTCTGTGTGTTCTGTTGGCTTCAAGGTTTAGAAGTGTGTGTGTGTGTGTCTGTGTCTGTGTCTGTGTCTGTGTGTCTGTGTGTGTGTGTGTGTGTGTGTGTGTGTGTGTGTGTGTGTGTGTGTGTGTGTGTCTGTGTGTGTGTGTGTGTGTGTGTGTGTGTGTGTGTGTGTGTGTGTGTGTGTGTGTGTGTGTGTGTGTGTGTGTGTGTGTCTCTGTCCTTCATTATTTCCTATAGACAAGCTCAAGGCTCAAGGACAGGGTCACAAAGGTACAGCTAAATTGGTACAGTGAGGATGTTGAAATTGGTAAAAGAAAAATAGAAAAAAATAGCGACTTCTCCTTATTTCAGACATATCAAAAGCACGGAAATAGCTTTATTAGACAGTACAGAGTTGAAATGGGGAGACAGAGAGAGAGAGAGAGAGAGAGAGAGAGAGGGGGGGGGGGATGACTTGCAGTAAAGGTCCACGGGTCGGATTTGAACCCACGACCACTGCAACGAAGGCCGGAGCCAATATATGTACGCGCTCTATCCACTACACCACCGGAGCAGCCCCGAGGAAGAACTCTTTTACCCAAAGTCCCCTCGAGTTATTCCAAAATGGCTGAATATGACTCCAGGCCTTTTTTCTGTCTGCCACTGTTCCCCGCTGTGTAGTTATCTCATTATCTTGTCTACTGCAGCCCGAGGGCGCGCACACACACACACACACACACACACACACACACACACACACACACACACACACACACACACACACACACACACACACACACACACACACACACACACACACACACACACACACACACACACACACACACACACACACACACACACACACACACACACACACACACACACACACACACACACACACACACACACACACACACACACACACACACACACACACACACACACACACACACACACACACACACACACACACACACACACACACACACACACACAAGAACTAAACCAAGCACAAAGCCTGCACGGGAAAAAGTGTTGCCTGCCTGCGTCCCTTTAGATTCAGAACACACACACACACAAACAGAGAAAGAGACACATACAGAGAGAGAGAGAGAGAGAGAGAGAGAGAGAGAGAGAGAGACACACACACAAACACAAAGACACACATACAGAGAGAGAGACACACACACACACACACACACACACACACACACAGAAAGAGACACACATACAGAGAGAGAGAGAGGGAGAGACACACACACACACGCACAGAGAGAGAGAGACAGACACACACACACACACACACAGACACAAAGAGAGAGAGAGAGAGAGAGACACACACACACACACAGAAAGAGACACACAGAGAGAGAGAGAGGGAGAGAGACACACACAAAGAGACACACACATAGAGAGAGAGAGAGAGAGAGAGAGAGAGAGACAGACACACACATAGAGAGAGAGTGAGGGAGAGAGACACACAAAGAGACACACACAAAGAGAGAGAGAGACAGACACACACACACACAACATTCCTAGATCTAGTTTTACTATTTAAAAAAAAACTTTTTTCACTCATGTCCTCAGATGAAAAGAAAATCTCCATTTGAAAAGTCTCATTCATCTTACACAGTGACAGCACATCACCGATCATCCCTCACTCTCTCACTCACTCACTCTCTCACTCCCTCACTCCCTCACTCCCTCACTCTCTCACTCCCTCACTCTCTCACTCTCTCTCTCTCACTCTTATATAACTCAGATAACCAGACATTTCAGTAAAAGTCTCTCCTGTCAATTTTTTTTATTTTTATTTATTTTTTTTTTGGGGCATTTTTATGCTTTATTGATAGTGTAGAGACAGAGTTGAAATGGGGCAGAGAGAGGGAGTGACATGCAGAGAACGACCGCGGGCTGGAATCGAACCCGGGTCTGCTGCTGGCTGAGGCCCATGGGGGGGGGGGGCGCCCTACCAACTGAGCTAAGGGCGCCCCCATTTTTTCATTCTTACCTGAGCATTTTCACATAAAAAAACATACACACAAGACATGAACAATGGTAAGAGGTGGTACACACCAGTTTAAATGTGTTGTATTATATCCTGTCACACACACACACACACACACACACACACACACACACACACACACACACACACACACACACACACACACACACACACACACACACACACACACACACACACACACACACACACACACACACACACACACACACACACACACACACACACACACACACACACACACACACACACACACACACACACACACACACACACACACACACACACACACACACACACACACACACACACACACACACACACACACACACACACACACACACACACACACACAGCTTTGGGTATAAGAAAAGAAGAGAAAAATACATCTTTGAAACAATGCCTTCGCTGCAGTTTCCACATTGTGAGAGAGAGAACGTTGGCTGAATTCAGACTGAGGTTGCAGCTCAAGGGGATTTTAGCTTGAAAAAAAAAATACAAGGGTC
>NC_137224.1:469821-477321 GCF_949987685.1 Ammodytes marinus | reverse complement strand
GTAACGTTTTTTTCTTAAATGGATGTTTGATTACATTTTAATTAAGTTTGTTTGCAGAAGACAGGTCTCCTTCAATACAAAGTGGATGGAGCGCTGTTCAATGTTTTCCCCCACGATGGGCGTGGCCTATTTCATGCACTGTCTCTATAACAACATGGCAACCCCAAAATACCCACAGAAAAAAGGCCTATAACAACAGAACTGGCAACCGCAAAATACCCACAGAAAAGAGGCCTATATAACAACAGAACTGGCAACCTCAAAATACCCACAGAAAAAAGGCCTATAACAACAGAACTGGCAACCGCAAAATACCCACAGAAAAAAGGCCTTTAACAACAGAACTGGCAACCCCAAAATACCCACAGAAAAAAGGCTACACAACGCACTATCATGTCAGACAGAGAAATTTGAAAGGACAATTTTTTTTTTTTATTACTTGCAAATTCTGAATTTTTCTCAGTAGAGACACTCACCCAACATAACATACAGAATCGAGTCTAGAGCTACAAACAAACCTGGCAACCCCAAAATGCCCGCAGACGAAAGGCTACAAAACGCACGTCATCATGAAAGACACAAAACATTGAAGGCACAAGATTTTTTTTCATGACTTTGTTAATTTGCAGCTGAGTCAATGCCCCCAGCCAAAATGCCCACACATAAAAGGCTACAAAATGTACAATCATGGTAAACAGATAACATGAATGGGACAAGATTATTTTTTTATGAATTGGAAATATTTTTTTTTAGTATAGACTGCTGCTGAGTCATGTTAAAGGAATACTTCACCCATACGGAACCAGCGTTCTATCATTTTAAAATAACTATTATAATATAATGAATGAGGTTTTCCTTCCCTCAGTCTTCCCTTGGCCCAGCTGTCCTGTTAATCCTAACCCTTACTGTGATGTCACAAGAAGGAAACTGTAGGGTTAGACAAGTGAGACCATAAAACACTCTTTCTGCCTTTTCTCAGGCTAAGATGATCCGATTTCAATTTCTTTTGCACATTTATACTAAATAGGATCTCAGAGTTCAATACACCTTCATATTCCAACCGGTGAAGTAGGGCTTTAAGGATGTCAGGGAAAAAGGAATCGAAAAAAACAGACCTGGCAACCCCAAAATGCCCGCAGAAAAAAGGTTAAAAAAAATAATCAGGGAATACTCCACCCATACGGAACCGGCGTTCTATCATTATAAAATCGCTATTATTATAATATAATGAATGAGACTGCTGCTGAGTCATGGGAAGGATGTCAGGGAAAAAGGGAATCGAAAAAACATACCTGGTAACCCCAAAATGCCCACAGAAAACGGCCTATAACAACAGAACTGGCAACCCCAAAATACCCGCAGAAAAATGCTATAAAACGCACAATCAAGTTCAAACAGAAACATTTGAAGGGACAAGATTGTTTTTCATGACTTGCAAATTTATTTATTTTTTTTTTTGCAGAAAAAATCAGAAGTATTTACATTATTACGTTGACAAAACGAAAACAACATCCTTGGTTTACATAAAAGTCTTTCACCTTTTGCTCTGAGGTGATTCTAAATAATTGAAGGTCTAAGTTGAACCCCATGGGCTTGTGCAAACCTTAGAGCTGCAGGATTAAAACAGGAACGAGATGAACCTTTTAAAGCCTTCGACATTCGTGAACGTAAAATAGTTTGGAATGAGATCAGCGTACGGATCGGATCACTGGACACAGGGTAAGACAGACAGACAGACGGACAGACGGACAGACAGACAGACAGACAGACAGACAGACAGACAGCTTTTCACTTTTATACAATTAGATCCGGCACACAGCAGGCTTAACTGGATATTACCCAGATAGATACAACAGGGAACCGACAGGGATATCCAGGCTAAGTGTGTGTGTGTGTGTGTGTGTGTGTGTGTGTGCGTGTGTGTGTGTGTGTGTGTGTGTTTGAAAAGTGTGGCTTACTGCTGACTTTAAAGGTGTAGTCAGTGATTCTGGAGAACACTTGTCAAAATCGGTGAATATCTCCTCATGATCCGCTACCTGTCTGTACTGTGTGCGCGCTGAAAAAATGATTCAGTTAATACACAGACTAGGCTCTGTAAACTGGTATGTTGCTTGCTATGATGGGCACCCTTTGTTTACATACCAGTTTACAGACCCTAGCCTATTGTATTATCAGTATATTTTATTTTTCCAGCGCACACACACAGTACAGACAGGTAGCAGATCTTGAGGAGATATTCACTGATTTTGACAAAAAAAAGTGATTTTGACAAGAAGCGTTCTCCAACATCGCTGACTTTTTAAGATATTTTTTTTGGCATTTTTATGCTTTATTGATAGTGTAGAGACAGAGGTGAAATGGGGCAGAGAGGGGAGTGACATGCAGAGAACGACCGCGGGCGGGAATCGAACCCGGGTCTGCTGCTGGGCCCGGCCCGGGGGGGGACGCCCTACCTACTGAGCTAAGGGCGCCCCGAATTCCATGTTTTTTAATGCTTTTAAGACCCTTAGATAACCTGTACAAGGAGGGAGAAATGAGGAAGACCCTCAGAAAAAATGTGAAGGGGAGAACCCAAAAAAAGCTCTCTCCATGAATTATGAATGCTGCTCTTACATGCTCAGATAGTCAGAGTCTCTCTCTCTCTCTCTCTCTCTCTCTCTCTCTCTCTCTCTCTCTCTCTCTCTCTCTCTCTCTCTCTCTCTCTCTCTCTCTCTCTCTCTCTCTCTCTCTCTCTCTCTCTCTCTCTCTCTCTCTCTCTCTCTCTCTCTCTCTCTCTCTCTCTCTCTCTCTCTCTCTCTCTCTCTCTCTCTCTCTCTCTCTCTCTCTCTCTCTCTCTCTCTCTCTCTCCAAAGCTAATGCACAGTCAGCACCCCCCCCCCTGCCCCTCTTCAAACTATTATATAACTGCAAAGAGTGCAAAAATGATGTACTGTACAAGCCTGTTTTTACTTGGTACAAATGTTCATACACGTGCAGAAAATCTGTTGGAAGTGGGCCTTCTAGGGGGTGGCCATGGCACAGTGGGTAGGGTACTGTAATAAAGGGGTAAACGGGGTAAATGGGTATTTTAGAGTCTTCTAGTGGTGAGATTCTAGATTGCAACGCTCCCTTCCTTTCTTAGAATTTACAAAATCTACGGTGGCCTTCAAGGACAAGAAGCTATAGTTACTAAAGATGGTGTCATCCTGTGGCTAGATTCTGGATTGCAACGCTCCCTTGCTATCCCCCTTCCATTTAGGATAATTTACAAAAAGCTACGGTGGCCTTCAAGGACAAGATGCTATGATTACTTCTAAAGATGGCATCATCCACCACAGTTACTGTAATAAAGGGGTATAGAAGAAATCCATTCCTTACCCTGTTCCATTAGGAGAATTTACAGAAGCTACGGTGGCCTTCAAGGACAAAAAGCTATAGTTACTTCTAAAGATGGCATCATCCACTACTGCCTCCTGGTAAGATTTTGGATTGCAACGCTCCCTTGCTATCCCCCTTCCATTTAGGATAATTTACTAAATCTACGGTGGCCTTCAAGGACAAGAAGCTATAGTTACTAAAGATGGCGTCATCCACCACTGCCTCAAGTCTTTCGTTATTTATTTAGTACTTCTTCTTCGTTGCATTTCCCCAGGACTGTGTCTAATTAAGGAATATTTTAGAGTCATCTAGTGGGGAGATTCTAGAATGCAACGCTCCCTTGCTATCCCCCTTCCATTTAGGATAATTTACTAAATCTACGGTGGCCTTCAAGGACAAGAAGCTATAGTTACCTCTAAAGAATGCTACTACTACTACTAACTACTAAAGCCACTTCTTCTACGAGGACTCACCAAGATCCTTTGAGCCTTGACTTTCGCTGGCCATCTCGCCCATCCGCACCAGAGCGTCGAAGTAGCCCTTTGCAGCGGATGTAACACCTGAAAACAGTGAAGCATTTTGGGCTTTAGATCAAAGGGTGTTGGGGTCTGGAAGGTGGGTCTTTTAAAGCCCTGTAACCCCCTCCTAAAGCACCCTATCCCTCCCCCAGAGAGGTGCAGTAAGGCTGGGCAGAGAGGCAAGGTTAAAGTAGGGCGTGGGAAATAAAGAGCGAAAGTTGGAAATGTAGACCAGTTAAGAAAAAGAAAATGCTTCTATGGAGAAGGCAGCTACAAGAAGTTATAGAGAATTATCTCAAGCACAACTAGTCAGAAGAAGAAAACTATGAAGGCTTCAACACGGACTTATTTACCAAAAACCACATAATTAGTTTTTCTTACTTGCCCATAATGGTTTTACCAAAAAAATAAAAATAGCATCTTATACTTAGCCATCACGTCACGATCTGGATTGTGCAGACTGGGAAAGAGTTTATCATACTAAGGTGGGTGCAAAAATGTATGTTGTTTTGATAAACTACACACTCAAAATCCTTAACAACACCATCAGTGAAAGTAGGCTATGTTGACAAAGAAACACCTTTCCTTCAGCGATGATGCCAAATCCCTATTGGCATTCAATTCAATTCAAACACCTATTTTCTCTGGTACACTGCCACACAGGCCAGTAACACTGCCTCACACAGAACTATGACTTAGGCCCTTGAAACAACAAACACAAAATGGACTCCAGTAGCATCGACATAAATCAATTCAGATCAGGAGGTCAGAAACACACGGCCAACTGACAGCTGAGATGACAGAGGACACATGTCTGCTCTATGTCGGCTGTGTGTGTGTGTGTGTGTGTGTGTCCTCTGTATGCCTGTGTGTGTGTGTGTGTGTGTGTGTGTGTGTGTGTGTGTGTGTCTCCTCTGTATGCCTGTGTGTGTGTGTGTGTGTGTGTGTGTGTGTGTGTGTGTGTGTGTGTGTGTGTGTGTGTGTCTGTATGCCTGTGTGTGTGTCCTCTGTATGCCTGTGTGTGTGTGTGTGTGTGTGTGTGTGTGTGTGTGTGTGCGTGCGTGTGTGTCTGTCAAGTTGATTGGCGCATTGTGCTTTGAAATGACAGTGTATCACCCAAGGGAGGGATATAAATAGCTCCAAGATGAAAACAATGTGAATGTCTATGTTTAGTTTTGTGCGTTCTTGTTGTTTTTGCGATGTTTGTGAAGTTGTTTTTGCTAGAAATCAAAGGCAGCATCTGATCGTGGAGTCTGTAAACGTATAACCAACAATTTTTTAGTTCCCCAAGAAATTCAGCGACAACTTGGGCCTGCTGTCAATTCTTTATGGAAACCGTGAATTTAAAAAAAGGCAAAAAATTAATCTCTACACACAGTCACACAGCATTGTCACCTATGATACAAAACACTTAGTAAAACTAGTTAAATCTACCTCAAAATGAGTTTGTCTCTGCTATATGTCCCTTCTGTCTTGAAAGGCTTAAATATTGAATTTAATTTAAAAAAAATCTTACAAAATTAACATGAATTGGGGGCGCCCTTAGCTCAGTTGGTAGGGCGTCCCCCCCCATGGGCCTCGGCCAGCAGCGGACCCGGGTTTGATTCCAGCCCGCGGTCGTTCTCTGCATGTCACTCCCCTCTCTGCCCCATTTCAACTCTGTCTCTACACTATCAATAATAATGAAAATTGATAGGTTAGCTGTGCCCGTTTGTGAAGTTATAGTTCTGGAAATTAATAACCAATCTGACTACAAACTATTTCAGTTCTCCAAGACAGATCAGAGACAACTTCTGAAATAATTGGCCTGGTGTCAGTTCTTCAAGGAAAGCAAGAAGAAGTGACATCAAAGCCACTAGGCCTCTACACAGCGTTTCAACCCTTCCCCAGTGATCTCTATCAGAGAGACAAGAAGCCCACACTATACACTTTCCTGTGTTCTCCTGAGCATGGCTTCAGTTAAGGCTTAAGGTGGATACAAGGAGAGTATAAGAGACACACACACACACACACACACACACACAAATAAACACGCGCACACACACACACACACACACACACACACACACACACACACACCCCCTGAGCCTGGCTTGAGTTAAGCCTAAAGTTTGGAGGTGAGGTGAGCACGACTGATTTAATCTGGAGAAATCCTATCGGGAGGAGAGTGTGGGTGAGTAGGTGATGCAGAGTTAGTTTGAGGAGATGCTGAAACGAAAGGGTCTGCCCGTACGTCCGTCCGTCCGTCCGTCCGTCCATACAAATAAAATACCCTCATTGGCTCCCAGTAAAATTGGATGATTTTTGTCTTGCATCTTCAGATTTGTTGGAAGTTGATATTGGAATTGTAATTTCGATTAAACTTAAATTAGTTGCAAACCCCCTACTGCAGAGGTATTTTTTTCTGGTAAAATACCCTCTTTCCTCATGCCCATGTACTGTACAGCCCTGGTGCCCATGTACTGTACAGCCCTGGTGCCCATGTACTGTACAGCCCTGGGATCATTTAGACATATTTGGGAAAAGCTGTATTTTTTTAACAGTGGATTTCATTGAATTTAGATATAGTTAAACTGTAAAACATAAACATCATCATCTTATTTTCATAATTGTTGGAAATTGTAAAAAAAATTGTAAAATTATAAATAAATTATAATAAATGCGATTAAAATTCAACTAATTGCATCCTACTTTTTCAAGATATTTTTTTGGCATTTTTATGCTTTATTGATAGTGTAGAGACAGAGTTGAAATGGGGCAGAGAGGGGAGTGACATGCAGAGAACGACCGCGGGCTGGAATCGAACCCGGGTCCGCTGTTGGCCGAGGCCCATGGGGGGGGGGACGCCCTATACCAACTGAGCTAAGGGCGCCCCCCTGCAGAGGTATTTTCCCTGTTACAATACCCTGTTTCCTTATCCCCATACATCCCTGTTATACTCTCCACTGCTCTATACTCTACACCCAGCCCGTGTGCCTCTGCCTGGCATTGATGTAGTGTAATTTTCACAGGACTTTTTGCCATAAAGCAGTATTTTAGCATCTTATAGTGGTTTTGGATGTCAGCGCTCCCTTGCTAGCCCCTCTCTTTGGGGAGAATTTACAGAAGCTACGGTGGCCTTCAAGGACAAGAAGCTATAGTTACTAAAGATGGCATCATCCACCACTGCCTCAAGTCTTTCCACAATATCAAGTGATGAGGTGAAGATGTATTTAGTTATTTATTCTATAGTACTTCTTCTTCTTCTTCTTCTTCTTGGTCTTCCAACAGGTGCATTACCTGAGGACACTGTGTAACAAACTAATATTTAGCATCTTCTAGTGGTGAGATTTTGGATTTCAACGCTCAAATCCAAATTGTAAATGCATAAAAAAAAAATGCAACTTGCACATACATATACCCCTAATGCAGAGGTAGTTTCCCTGTTACAATCAAATCAGTTTTATTTGTATAGCCCAAAATCACAAATACATTTGTCTCAGTGGGCTTTACATTCCATACAATATGATACAATATGATACAATATGACACCCTGCCCTTACACCCTTAGCTCGGCTGAGAAAAAACTCCCAGTAAAAAACCCTTTACCGGGATTTTAAAAAAAATTAAGAAATCTCAGGGAGAG
>NC_137224.1:464821-467321 GCF_949987685.1 Ammodytes marinus | reverse complement strand
TTTGCCCTGTTGCCTGGTTGAATGGACAGACAGTAGGAATGAGAGGGAAAGGAAGACACAGACAGACAAAGAGACAGACAGACAGACACACAGACAGACAGAGAGACACACAGACAGGCACACAGACAGACAGACAGACAGACAGACAGACAGACACACACACAGACAGACAGATAAATGCATGTTGGTTGTACTCACTCGTTAGCGCCTTCTCATAGCTTTTCCCCATCGCTATGAAGTTCCGCAAACACGGGTTGAACTGCTCCATGATCGACTAGAAGAATAGGTGAAAAAACAGCAAATTTAGTCAGTAAATAATAATTATTAGTATTTCAAAATAAAATTAAAGGTGAAAATAAAAGACAAAAAAACGTTAATTTTTTTTTTTTTTTTTTACAAATAGTAAAATCTATTTTAAAATCCAAATCAAACTGGAAACTTAGGTGAAAAAACAGCAAATTTGGTCAGTAAAATAATAATTTTTAGAATATTTAGCTTTATTTATACAGCATATACAGTTCAAAACGAAATTACAACTGAAAATAAAATACAAAAAAACGTAAAAAAAAATAAATAAATCTGAAAAATGTTTTACAAATAGTAAAATCAATATAAAAATCCAAATTAAACTGGAAACTTAGGTGAAATAACAG
Source organism: Ammodytes marinus (assembly GCF_949987685.1). Classification (NCBI taxonomy): domain Eukaryota; kingdom Metazoa; phylum Chordata; class Actinopteri; order Uranoscopiformes; family Ammodytidae; genus Ammodytes; species Ammodytes marinus. Next base: position 466,668 of record NC_137224.1, on the reverse strand, counting down.
CACATTTAGTTAGTAAAATAATAATTTTTATAACATTAAACTTATTTTATACAGCATATACCTTTCAAAACAATATTACAAGTGATAAAAATGCCAAAAAATTATGTCCCAACAATGTTTAGTATGAGTAGTTAACATAAATAGTAAAATCATTATAAAACACACGAATAGGGTCCATTACAACGATAAAACAAATTTAAAATAGTCCAGCAAAGCCAACGGTTATTAAAATGCCACACGATAAAAAGTGAGTCTTAAAGCTATAGTGCGAAACTTTCTCATAAAACTGTATGTCGGTTAGATCCAAGCCATCGCCAAAACGAGTTGATACAAAGTTGATTAAGCCTATTATCAGCTCCACAAAACTCTCTCTGTATTTCTCAGTATGGCAGTGTTTACAAACTGGTGTCCCCCTCCCCCCCATACCCCACCCCTGACACTGGTGCAGGAGCTCAGAAAAATCCCAAAGAAGAGCCCAAGAAATGTTTCAGTTGTTGATTCTACTGCTAAGAAAAAAAAACCTGGACGTACAGCATAAGGTATAAAATCCAATGCGTGATCGCCGAAGGAGGGGTGTCAGAAGTCACGCACTATAGCTTTAATAAGAGATTTAAAAGAGGAAATACTGACGGTGCGTGCCTGAAGATGTCCAGTTAAGAAGGCAAAAATACAATCGCTGATATGAGCGAGAATGATAGAGCACCAAGCTTTACTAGGGCACAGTCAACTGAGCAATACTAGGAGAGAGATAGTTAGGTGTGTGTGTGTGTGTGTGTGTGTGTGTGTGTGTGTGTGTGTGTGTGTGTGTGTGTGTGTGTGTGTGTGTGTGTGTGTGTGTGTGTGTGTGTGTGTGTGTGTGTGTGGCCTTTTCTTCTCACCTCCCCTGCTGTTATTATTAAAATAAAATCGGGTTTTGGCCGCAGACTCCTGAACTCAGCAGTAGACCTGGACACAACACAGTGTGTGTGTGTGTGTGTGTGTGTGTGTGTGTGTGTGTGTGTGTGTGTGTGTGTGTGTGTGTGTGTGTGTGTGTGTGTGTGTGTGTGTGTGTCTCTAACACTCTCTGAACTGTGGCCCACTGCTTCTGCTAATTGCTTTTTATACTAAAGGAGGGGGGGGGGGGGGGGGGGGATTCAGTTCACCCACAAAACAAATAAAACATGTTCTTATATAACTATGGTGATACAGCCCCGGAAAAAATGAAGAGACCAGTCTGGATTTTTCTTCAATCTTCATCTCTACATTACTTAATGGAAATGCTCTAAATGACGATATCGTTATTGTGAATTTGGTAGAAATGTTGTCAGTAGTTTATATTATAAAACCAAAATGTTCATTCTACTCTAACGAATGCCTTTAAATAGTAAAACGAGAGACACTGAACATTTGGACTGGTCTCTTAATTATTTCCCAGAGCTGTATCTATCTAGCCAGGCTATCATCAAATCTCAAGAACATTCAATTCAATTCAGTTTATTTTAAAAAAGGTCTAGTCAGTGATTCTGGAGAACGCTTGTTGTCAAAATCACGTTTGGTCAAAATCAGTGAATATCTCCTCATGATCCGCTACCTGTCTGTACTGTGTGTGTGCGCTTAAACAAAATTCTAGTGTTAATACACAGCCCTAAACTTTGTAAACTGGTATGTAAACAAAGGGGCCCACCATAGCTAGCAACATGCCCTTTTACAGAGCCTAGGCTGCGTATTAACAACATTTTAGTAGGGATTTTAGTACGAGTAGGACGTTAGAAGGGCTTTTTGAAAACAGTCTGAGCATAAGGTAAAGGGTAGAGGATGGTACAGTCTTGGTTGGTGAGAGACGTGTCCTTTTTGTTGCTACGAGGAAC
>NC_137224.1:459821-462321 GCF_949987685.1 Ammodytes marinus | reverse complement strand
ACACACAAACACAGAGAGAGAGAGAGCCAAACAGAGGGCCAAGGAATGTCATGTGTTTGTGAATGCATTCAAAACCTGTGAGTGAGTGAGTGAGTGAGTGAGTGAGTGAGTGAGTGAGTGAGTGAGTGAGTGAGTGAGTGAGTGAGTGAGTGAGTGAGTGAGTGAGTGAGTGAGTGAGTGAGTGAGTGAGTGAGTGAGTGAGTGAGTGAGTGAGTGAGTGAGTGAGTGAGTGAGTGAGTGAGTGAGTGAGTGAGTGAGTGAGTGAGTGAGTGATAGATAGATAGATAGATAGATAGATAGATAGATAGATAGATAGATAGATAGATAGATAGATAGATAGATAGATAGATAGATAGATAGATAGATAGATAGATAGATAGATAGATAGATAGATAGATAGATAGATAGATAGATAGATAGATAGATAGATAGATAGATAGATAGATAGATAGATAGATAGATAGATAGATAGATAGATAGATAGATAGATAGATAGATAGATAGATAGATAGATAGATAGATAGATAGATAGATAGATAGATAGATAGATAGATAGATAGATAGATAGATAGATAGATAGATAGATAGATAGATAGATAGATAGATAGATAGATAGATAGATACAGCCAAGGAATGTCATGCGTTTGTGAGGGCTTTCAGAGAGAATGAGTGATGAAGGCATGCATTATGTGATTACTGTCAGACAAGTTTGGCCTCATAAGTTGCATTCTCTCTCTCACACACACACACACACACACACACACACACACACACACACACACACACACACACACACACACACACACACACACACACACACACACACACACACACACACACACACACACACACACACACACACACACACACACACACACACACACACACACACACACACACACACACACACACACACACAGACACACACGTTTGAAATACTTCCAGTGTTTGAGAACTAGTGTCTATATTACTCAACAGATCTCTTCCCACTATTATGGCCTATTACTGTATATGTGCAATGGGCTAAGGAAAACACTTGGGGTGACACCTAGCACCCATTGACTCAAAATACAGAGAGCAGTTAGCAGTTAGCACACCCTTAATAATGACTGGGCTCGAGCAATTACTAAGGGTGTGCTCACAATACAGCAAGGAATTATGATATTACATTTAATGCCAAAATTGGGTCAATTCTATGGTTGTTAGGAGGGGGGTTAATCTTTCCTCCATAGAAATAATGAAGGTGTGTGTGTGTGTGTAGGTGTAGGTGTGTGTCTGTGTGTGTGTGTGTGTGTGTGTGTGTGTGTGTGTGTGTGTGTGGCACATTTTGCTGTTGGTTGTATTTCCGGTTTTCTGTTAATTAGGGAGTTGAATCACTGCCACCGAAGAATATAAAATCAATTGCACTGATTATGATTTTGTCCGTACGGTATGTGCGCTTAAAGCTGCAGTGTGTAGAATTTTGGGTTTTATTTCCTAGCAGATTTTGTAGAAAGTAATTATAATATCCATAAGTACATTTAATTTAGTGCATAATAGCTGAAAAACATTTTTTTGATAATTTTTTTTCCCTTAGAAAGGGTCTCATATATGTCCATATTTCTGCATATTTTGGACCAAGGCCTAGTGCCGCCATCTTGAAAGTGTCATAGCTGGAATGTCATCAGGTGCATTGTTTAAAATGCCTTGTCCTTGAAGGCCACTGTAGCTTCTGTTATTATTCGAAAGGGTTGGGGTTACCCAGGGAGCGTTGCATTCTAGAACTTTGTAGAACTTTCTTGGTGATGTCATATTACACACTGCACCTTTAAACAAAAACCTGGTGTTAATACACAGCCTATGCTCTGTAAACTGGTAAGTAAACAAAACCACCATAGCTAGCAAACGTGACACTTGTTGTTATTTAAAAAAACAAGTTAAAGGAATACTTCACCCATACGGAACCAGCGTTCTATCATTATAAAATAATAGGTTTTTCTTCCCTCAGTCTTCCCTCAGTCTTCCCTTGGACCAGCTGTCCTGTTAATCCTGACCCTTACTGTGATGTCACAAGAAGGAAAATGTAGGGTTATCACAGTGAGACCATAAAACACTCTTTCTGCCTTTTCTCAGGCTATGATGATCCGATTTCAATTTTTTTTTGCACATTTATACTACATAGGATCTCCGAGTTCAATACACCTTCATATTCCAACCGGTGAAGTAGGTCTTTAACAAATGCACAGAGAGACAGTAGAGTAGTCACTTGCACCGATTATGCACACTGGTATGCAAAGTTTAGACAAATAATATGTAAACAAAGGGGGCCCACGGTAGCTATAGCAACATGCCAGTTTACAGAGCCTAGGCTGTGCATTGAGTATTCGGACAGGTAGAGGATCGTGAGGAGATATTCACTGATTTTAACCTTCAGTGCATCCTTAAAAAAAATCACACTCTGCCTCCTTCGGCGCTTAAGATGTCACTTTGGATTGATATGTAGATAAAAATAACATGAATG
>NC_137224.1:432321-444821 GCF_949987685.1 Ammodytes marinus | reverse complement strand
TCTTGGCTCTCATTAGACTAATACTTAGCTGTAGGCAAGAGAACGTTAACGGGGAACAAACTCAGATCTGCTTGAAACAACATTTTTCTGACCAAGAAAGTTGAAAAATCTTGCAGATAATGTACATCAGGAGATCATTGAAACCAGTGCATCATGTCCACTAGCCTGGTCCTACCAGACCATCGTACTTCATTTAGCCTGGTCCTACCAGACCATCGTACTTCATTTAGCCTGGTCCTACCAGACCATCGTACTTCATTTAGCCTGGTCCTACCAGACCATCGTACTTCATTTAGCCTGATCCTACCAGACCATCGTACTTCATTTAGCCTGGTCCTACCAGACCATCGTACTTCATTTAGCCTGGTCCTACCAGACCATCGTACTTCATTTAGCCTGGTCCTACCAGACCATCGTACTTCATTTAGCCTGGTCCTACCAGACCATCGTACTTCATTTAGCCTGATCCTACCAGACCATCGTACACAGTAGGTAGGCGGGCGGTGCCAGGCTATTTGATTCAATTTATTTCAGACATATCAAACATACAAAACAAAATGAAAAGCATGGAAATACAATAAACAAATTATGTTTTCACAAAAAAAAAAAAAATTAAAAAATTATCTGTATTTCTGAGATATGCCTGAAAAGGAGCAGGAAGAAGTATACGCTATCAATCCACTATTGTTCAGTCCCAATCCAATTATGATATCTGGGTTTGGGATATCTGGGTTTGGGATACGGGCCGTTAACAATACCGTGTCCCATGGGGATGAGTAGTGAGGTAGTGGGTTGAATAAATGTGAAAAAAATAAAAATAAAATAAATACTGTTGAAACGGCAAACCCTTTGTTCGCCCTCTTAGTTTTGAGGCAGAGATAGTAATAATAAAATGTATTCACTTAAATATACACAAAACACTCTAAATGGCTCCAACAACTGTCAATAAATAAATAAAACTAAGTGTGGTAAAATAGATGAAGTCTAGCTGGGGTAAGACATGAATCCTGGACTGATTGTACTTGACTGTGTGGATAAAGTGTTCTGTACACACACACACACACACACACACACACACACACACACACACACACACACAATGTAAGTTGAAGTGTTCTGTTGCATTACTCACAACAACAACTTCCTACACTCACTGTACACAATCTCTAGAACAAACTGTTTTGGCTCCACATGGGCGCACACACACACACACACACACACACACACACACACACATGCAGACATGCAGACACACACACACACACACACACACACACACACACACACCTGTGAAAAACATACAGATGGTGCTAGTTCACCAGCAAGAAAAACAACCTGAGGTAAATACACACACCTACAGAATGTTCTCAACAGGGAATCAACAGTCCACACACACACACACACACACACACACACACACACACACACACACACACACACACACACACACACACACACACACACACACACACACACACACACACACACACACACACACACACACACACACACACACACACACACACACACACACACACACACACACACACACACACACACACACACACACACACACACACACACACACGCACACACACACACGCACACGCACACGCACACGCACACACGCACGCGCACGCACACACATGCAGCGTTCTCAAAGGGAAATCAACACAGAATCTAAAACTTCAACTAACAAAATCCCTGAGAGACGTATTACCTCAAGCTTCAGTCCACACACACACACACACACACACACACACACAGCATATAGACTTTGACAAAATGGCAAAAATACACACACATGTTAAATAGTTGTCCAAGTACACACTTACAAACACACACACACTGTCACACACACACACACACACTGTCTCTCTCTCTCACACACACACACACACACACACAAACACACACACACACACACACTGTCTCTCTCTCACACACACACACACACACACAGTCATCGTGAAACACTTACACTGCCCACACTCTCTTGTATGTGCCAGTGAGTCACCCAAACAGTACACTGCAGCAGAGGGGTTGAGGCCTTGGTCTCTCTACTGTTGTGTTTCTCTCATTCTGCTCTGATGGCCAACAGAACAGTCCAACTAACAAACAGAGGAATCACACAACAACACATTACATAAGGACCATGTACAGTAGCCTATATATAACATAATATATATCTCTTCATTTTTTTATTATAATTTTTTTTTTTAAAGATATTTTTTTGGGCATTTTTATGCTTTATTGATAGTGTAGAGACAGAGGTGAAATGGGGCAGAGAGGGGGAATGACATGCAGAGAACGACCGCGGGCTGGAATCGAACCCGGGTCCGCTGCTGGCCGAGGCCCATGGGGGGGGGACGCCCTACCAACTGAGCTAAGGGCGCCCCATCCGACCCTTTCTTAAGCGGTAGTGTTTTTATCACACCAGCTGTTGTTCCTGGGTGAGCGTGTACCCATGACAAAGGCATTAAAAGGTGCAGTGTGTAATGTGACATCATCAAGAAAGTTCTAGAAAGTTCTAGAATGCAACGCTCCCTGGGTAACCCCAACCCTTTTGAATAATAACAGAAGCTACAGTGGCCTTCAAGGACAAGAACAATTCTAAATTTTAAACAATGCACCTGATGACATTCCAAAAACATGGATTCCTCCATAAGGCCTGCCTGCTCAATGTACAAAATGTAATATTAATATTTGTAATTCTCTGCTCAGGAGGATAATTCAGAGTATTGGCAGAGGTGATTTTACACCAATGAGGACATATTTATGAATTAGGATATTGATTTGAGCTAATACATTACTTAAAATGTTACACAGTGTCCCTTTAAGAAAAACTATATAAAAACAGCATTCTTTGCACTGATGGTCTCGTTTGCTGTTACATGTAATTTATGATCATCAGAGGAAAAATGAGACTGTTTCAGAAATATTTAAAAGTTCCTCGTAGCGCCTATAACATTAAATATGATCTTAGCATCCTTGTAGGACATAAACGACCTCTATGCCCGACAATGTATTGTGATATTCTATTGTTTAAAAGGTGCTGTAAGCGGAATGGTTCTTTTAGCTAACTTCCTGTCAGTTACTGCAGTTAGCAGTCCCCTCCCTCGTCCCCATGTCACCACATTAATGCACTGCGGTCTTCAAGCAGCAAGTTATCTAGCATCATCTCAGATCCATAAGTGTGATAAAACATGATAAAAACCATCAAAACAGACATTGGGAAGGATTTTCACCTGCTCCGCTATTGTAGGCGCATACACATTCACCCATCTGTCGCTCTGGCGTGCACCATGGCGTGTATATACTATATATGAGTGAGACGAGTGTCGGTTTGTAGCGTTCTCTCTTGTGATTGGATATAAATTTCGGGATCCTCCAATAAGTTTATTTGCCGATTACATGCAGAGCAGCTGACTGAGAGATCGGCTTTATGAAACGCGCACATTATGTAAGTGATTACTGTATGAATAAAGAGCGATTTAACACTTATATTAACATAAATAAACCGCTTACTTCACCTTTAATTGCTCCTGCGTGTTACTTAAAAGCTGCGTGATTTAATGGCTGACATCTTGTGCCTTGTGCCTTCTCTTTGCATTTGGAACAAACAGATGGTGACTGTTAGGTAATGGAAGCTGGCACCTCTGGGCCCATTCATATTCATGTCAGTAATGAATTAATAAAGAGATGTTAGTATATCTCTCTCTCTCTCTCTCTCTCTCTCTCTCTCTCTCTCTCTCTCTCTCTCTCTCTCTCTCTCTCTCTCTCTCTCTCTCTCTCTCTCTCTCTCTCTCTCTCTCTCTCTCTCTCTCTCTCTCTCTCTCTCTCTCTCTCTCTCTCTCTCTCTCTCTCTCTCTCTCTCTCTCTCTCTCTCTCTCTCTCTCTCTCTCTCTCTCTCTCTCTCTCTCTCTCTCTCTCTCTCTCTCTCTCTCTCTCTCTCTCACACACACACACACACACACACACACACACAGGTGGATATGGTCGAAAGAAAAAAAGTACACACACACACAGACGCACACAGACACACACACACAAACGCTTGTATGCACTCACACGCACAGACAAGGACACACACACACCGTGGGCCTGGACCACTGATTGCCACAGCGTCGGGTCAAACATAATGATGCCCCTGATGTGTGTGTGTGTGTGTGTGTGTGTGTGTGTGTGTGTGTGTGTGTGTGTGTGTGTGTGTGCCCCTGCTGATCACAGGAAGAAACCCCACAGATGTTTTTTCTGCTTGATGACATTTCAACACCGACAGCCTCTCTTCACTTTCCATCCATATTCCAAACACACACACCTACACCTACACACACCACACACACACACACACACACACAATCTCAAATCGGTCTTCAGAATTTGTTTGGAAAATCTGGGTTGCATGGAAAAGGCTACAGTGTCAATTGTTCACTCACACAACCAGCTTGATCATGATTTATGAAATCTATCTATCTATCTATCTATCTATCTATCCATCCATCCATCCATCCATCCATCTATCTATCTATATATCCATCCATCTATTTATCTCTCCATCCATCTATCTATCTATCTCTCCATCCATCTATCTATCTATCTATCCATCCATCTTTCCACCCATCCACCCTCCATCTATCCACCCATCCATCTTTCCACCCATCCACCCATCCACCCTCCATCTATCCATCCATCCATCCACAAAACATAGCTAGAGACAATATACCGTATTAAAACCAACATTGAAATCGCCCAAATTAATCATGTTGGATCTGGTGTGTGCACATATATGTATGAATTTCATATCAAGATTTGACCAACTAGTGTTAACAGCTTATTATGCAATGTGTGGAGCAACTAGTTTCAACCATTATATCAACGGACCCACCATAGCTAATATCATACCCGTTTACAGAGCCTAGGCTAGAGAGAGAGAGAGAGAGAGAGAGGGAGAGAGAGAGAGAGAGAGAGAGAGAGAGAGAGAGAGAGAAAGAGAGAGAGGGAGGGAGAGAAAGAGAGAGAGGGAGAGAGAGAGAGAGAGGGAGATGGAGGGAGAGAAAGAGAAAGAGAGAGGGAGGGAGATGGAGGGAGAGAAAGAGAGAGGAGAGAGAGGAGAGGGAGAGAGAGAGAGAGAGGGATTAACTCGAGTAAAGCATTGAGATCATATAGGTTAAGGAAAGGCTGGATTCACTATCGCTAAACGGATCAATTAGTCCATCGCACAAACACCCAGTTAATACATTACTAGTCCCATCTGGTTGTAATCCCCACTTTGACTTATTGATGGTTTGAACTGTGTAACAAATAAAATTAAAAAAGCTGTTTTCCCATAATGTTGTCAAAATATGGGGGGTGGGACAAGTTTGTTGGTGGTGGGGGGGGGGGGTATTACTTAGCAATGTTCTTTTTGCGATCTTTTGTTGGGTTTTATAAGGTTTTATTTGGTTAAGATAAAATGCAAATGGAGTAGGCCTACTGTTAAACGTAACAGCCTTGATCCTCCAATAAACTGATTTATAAAAAATTTAAATTAAAAATTATCGATGGCCTGTCAAACTATAAATATTGATTTAGCGTTGGTTAAGATATGTTTTTTTTAATTATACAACATATTTATTTTAATGTTTATTTGACAGGGACAATACATACAACATTGCCACAAAAAAATGGGAAAATGTGATGCATATAAGACGTCTAGCTTCAGCTAATTTGCAGTCTTTGTCCCATGGGTCAGGCTTTAAAATACAATCAAAGATACTAAATACAATAAATGCAGTGATAGAGATACAGTGAATATAATACAATTAATAGGTACCATGAGTCAATACACACAGCTGTAGTTATACAATATAGACTTAGCCTGGATATATAAAGATTGAGAAGCAGCTTTCACTTTTTATGCTCATTAACAATAATTCATAACACTCGCCATCTGGTTGTGATCTCTACTTAGTATTTATAGATGGTTCGTCAAACTGAAAACAACGCTTTAGACTATGATAACTTTTGAAAGGTTTCGTTGAGAATTTTGTAATTGTTCATAATATATAGACTTAGGCTTAGGCTATACTTAAAGATGGAGAAGCAGCTTTCAGTTTTTTTAGGGCGACTGTGGCTCAGGTGGTAGAGCGGGTCGGCCGATGATCAAAGGGTTGGAGGTTCGATCCCCGCCCTGCCACCTGTGTCATAGTTGTTGTGTCCTTGGGCAAGACACTTCACCCACCTCGCCTCGTGTGAATGTCGATAGTTAGCCTGCTGCTATCGGTGTATGAATGTGTGTGTGAATGGTAACGTGGGAAAGGGAAACAGGTCTCCCTTGCAAAAGAGTCTTCGGTCTCAATGGGATTTACCTGTATAAATGAAGGTTAAAAAAAGTTTTTACGCTTCACATTTCTGGAACAAACTCCCAGAAAAACTTGAGGTCCGCTGCAACTCTCAGCTGTTTGAAACTACAGCTCGAAAAACTTGAGGTCCGCTGCAACTCTCAGCTGTTTGAAACTACAGCTCAAGACTTTTTAATTCCCCTTGTAACCTGATTCTGAAATTCTGAAAAGCTGAAATGTGCTTGTTTGTATATTATTTTAAATCCAATTTCATTATGTATTTATTTTTTACAATTGTTCAGCCTGTTTTCATCTCATTATCTCTATCTGTCATATCTTGTTTTGTTGTTTTTTAAGTATTTATTTTGGGGTTTTTCTTTTAGGGAACACAAACAAACACACAACTGAAAAAGTGAACACACAAACAAAAGACAAAACAAAATAAACAACTAACATGGCGTACTCTACTTAAAGCTGGGGTGGAGGATTTGGGGAGAAAATAGCAGTTGGGATAGAGATTCGAATCCAAATAGCTCAACCGCTCCACTTGTTCTCTTTGGTCCCTCCCCTATGGTCCCTCCCTGACACGCTCTACACCAATAACGTCGTGCCAAAGTGAATGGACAGTCCCAACAAGCCAATAAGGACAGAGAATCGGAGCCTCGCTCTGATTGGTCAAAGTGTAAAGCTCATGTTAATTTTGACCAATCAGAAATCACATACCCCCAGCTATAACAGGTTTCAAAGGACATTGTTTAAATTAAAAGGTAAATGTTAAGCAAAAAAAATAAAAAGTCAAGAAGGTTTCATGAACGTCGCTTCAGCGCTGCTATATGGTCGAGGAAAGGCTGCCGTATCCATATCTTGTTTTTTAAATATATGTTCATGCCTCTGTAAAGCACTTTGAATAGCCTTGTTGTATCTGAATTGTGCCATATCATCATGTCATAATCCTTAATAAACTTGCCCTGCCTTGCGTTAATACTAAAGCAAAACAAAAATCCACATAAGACAGTAGAGCTGAACTGAGTCAAAGAGAGGCTTCATATCTGTCTGTCTGTCTACCAGCGTCACTTCACAATCCGTCTCCAATGGCAGCAGGTGTCTCTCCACAGCCGGAGACAGCGCTCTGTTTGCGGGGACACAAACCACCAAACAGCCCCTGCTCTGTCTGACTATGGTCCTACACATTCAATTGTATTTGTATTTTATCTAGCCTATTTTAAGTGGCTATAATTGTGTCGCTTATCACGCCACCATTGACAATAAAAACTTGTAGCCAACTCAATGACTTGCAAGTAGCCGATACATAAAGGTTAAATAAAACAAAATCAATAAACAGTGTCCATCGATTTCCTCCAGGGCAGCCTGTGTCTCTCAGTCTCCACAGCCGGAGATAGAGCTCTATTTTCGGGGAAACAAACCACCAAGCAGCCTCTCTGTCTATCTATGGTCCTACCCATTACATTGTATTTTACGTCTAAAGTAGGCTATTTAATCCTTTTTAAGTGGCTAAAATGCTAAGATTATCATGCCGCCATTGTTTAAGAACTTGTCCGCAATGACTTTCTTGTTTAAATAAAGGACAGGTTAAATAACACAAATAAGATAAACATTGTCCATCCATCCTCCAGGGCAAAGCAGGTGTCTCTCAGTCTCCTTGGCCGAATATAGTGCGCTATTTTCGGGGAAACAAACTACCAAGCAGCCCCTCTTGTCTATGGTTCTTTTTTAGGGTCTTACCTTGTAGACATTCTCAGTTATACGATGCACCTCGTCGGTTCGAGACATCCTTGTAGGCGCGTCGGTCAGCAGAACCATAGACTGTAGATTTCCTCAATATTGGTAGTGTGTGTGTAAGGCTGAAATAGCCTTCAAATATAGCCCAATAAAGTGTGTGTGTCGCTGTGTGTGTGAGAGAGAGTGTGGTTGAGTGTGTGTGTTGTTCCGAGGTTTTTAGCGTGTGTCTCTCGCCAGCAGTGACTGAGAGAAACGAGCTCGTGAGACCGCGGGATTCCTGCTTATATAGGGAAGTCCTCCGCAGTCAGTGCTGCGCGTGTGTGTGTGTGTGTGTGTGTGTGTGTGTGTGTGTGTGTGTGTGTGAGTGAGGGGATACGCTGCCTTCAGGAACAATAGGAAAATAGAGAATTATGATCTGAAACTTCACCTGTGCCTCTTTTTTTCCCTCTTTTTTTAAACTTTTCTTTTTTAATTTTTGTTACACTTTTAAACCTGCAGTGTGTAGAATTTTGGGTTTTATTTCCTAGCAGATTTTGTAGAAAGTAATTATAATATCCATAAGTACATTTAATTTAGTGCATAATAGCTGAAAAAAATGTTTTGAATTATAATTTTTTCCCTTAGAAAGGGTCTCATATATGTCCATATTTCTGCATATTTTGGACCAAGGCCTAGTGCCGCCATCTTGAAAGTGTCATGGTTGGAATGTCATCAGGTGCATTGTTTAGAAATGTAGAATTGTTCTTGTCCTTGAAGGCCACTGTAGCTTCTGTTATTATTCTAAAGGGTTGGGGTTACCCAGGGAGCGCTGCATTCTAGAACTTTGTAGAACTTTCTTGATGATGTCATATTACACAGTGCACCTTTAAATCATAATCACATATTCAAAGTGTAAACATAAAACAAACAGCAAGCAATACAATGAGTAAATAAATAAAATAAACAAATAAGAACATACATAAAATGAAATTAAAAAAACAATCGAATTAAACCTGTTGCTCTTGATACTCTGCTAAACTGTAGACCTCTAAGGATTTTTTGATTTTTTCTAACCTTTATTCATACAGATAAATCCCATTGAGACCGGAGACTCTTTTTCAAGGGAGACCTGTTTTCCTTTCCCACGTTACCATTCACACACACACATTCATACACCGATAGCAGCAGGCTAACTATCGACATTCACACAAGGCAAGGTGGGTGAAGTGTCTTGCCCAAGGACACAACAACCATGACAGGTGGCAAGGTGGGGATCGAACCGCCAACCCTTCAATCATTGGCCGACCCGCTCTACCACCTGAGCCACAGTCTCCCCTTACCAGACCCTGTAAAATAATGTGATCTAGGCCTATTTTCAAGTGAAGGCCATATGTACTGTATGTATTTTATATCTTGTAGAAGCCTATTCAATATTTTCATCATATTTTCTGTTAAAGCTATAGTGTGTAACGTCTGTCGCCCCCCATGAGGAATTCTGAGTAATAACAACAACACTGTCTGTCGGTGCATCGCCAACTACATGAGGTAAAGCCTTCAGTGATGGCACATGGATTTTATACCTTCTGCTGTACGTCCAGGTTTTTTTTCTCTTAGCAGTAGAATCAACAACTGAAACATTTCTTGGGCTCTTCTTGGGGATTTTTCTGAGCTCCTGCACCAGTGTCAGGGGGGGGGGGGGGGGACACCAGTTTGTAAACACTGCCATACTGAGAAATACAGAGAGAGTTTTGTGGAGCTGATAATAGGCTTAATCAACTACTTTGTGTCAACTCGTTTGGTGATGGCTTGAATGTAACCAACATTCATTCATATGAAAAAGTAATAGTATTGTGTTACAGCAGGGTAATAAAACCTGACTGACCCAAAGCAAAAACCACCATATACAGCTCCGGAAAAAATGAAGAGACCACTCCAAATGTTCAGTGTCTCTCGTTTTACTATTTATAGGCATATGTTTGAGTAGAATGAACATTTTGGTTTTATAATATAAACTACTGACAATATTTCTACCAAAATCTAATAAAAAATATTGTCATTAAAGAGCATTTTCATTAAGTAATGTAGAGATGAAGATTTAAGAAAAAATCCAGACTGGTCTCTTCATTTTTTTCCGGAGCTGTAACTTGTGAGCCTGAACATCTCTGTACTTTACGATGTGTCCTTGAAGGCATCACAGCTTTTCAAGGCACCGCGCGCCTCCTCCAACCTCCAACGCTGTGTCATGCGAAGCCCACACACACAAGCCTCCTACAAGTACCATTCACTAGATCTAGAGATGTGTGTGTGTGTGTGTGTGTGTGTGTGTGTGTGTGTGTGTGTGTGTGTGTGTGTGTGTGTGTGTGTGTGTGTGTGTGTGTGTGTGTGTGTGTGTGAGTGTGTGTGTGTGCGTGTGTGTGTGTGTGTGTGTGTGTGTGTGGGCCTGGGAAATCCTACGCATCACGATTTGAAGGAAACTAAGCAGAAAATCTCACAAGGATTTAAAAGATATATAAAAGAAGACAGACAGACATGTATTTATTTTTTTTTTTAGATATTTTTTTGGCATTTTTATGCTTTATTGACAGTGTAGAGACAGAGTTGAAATGGGGCAGAGAGGGGAGTGACATGCAGAGAACGACCGTGGGCTGGAATAGAACCCGGGTCCGCTGCTGGGCCCGGCCCGGGAGGGGGACGCCCTACCAACTGAGCTAAGGGCGCCCCCCAAGACATGTATTTCTTATAGACCTTATAAACGGGTGCATTTTGAGTGTATTTGAACATAAGACTGTGTGTGTGTGTGTGTGTGTGTGTGTGTGTGTGTGTGTGTGTGTGTGTGTGTGTGTGTGTGTGTGTGTGTCTGTCTATCTATTTATATTAGCCTGTAATTAAGCCCTAGAATAAGACCTATTAATACTGCAGATGAGGTATTTTAGGGGATGGAACCGTGTCTCACTATCAAAACAAATTGATCTCTTGGTTTTGATTGTCTCATCTGATTAAAGTGGATCCTGAACACACACACACACACACACACACACACACACACACACACACACACACACAGAAACACACACACACACACACACACACACACACACACACAGCGGTTGGTTTTTAAATCAATGTTTGATCTTCACCAGAGCGAAACACGGCTGGCCCAAGACATTGATTGGACTCCTCTCAATTCTCCATTGTGTGTGTGTGTGTGTGTGTGTGAGTGTGTGTCTCAGTGTGTGAGTGTGTGTGAGTGTGTGTGTGTGTGTGTGTGTGTGTGTGTGAGTGTGTGTGTGTGTGTGTGTGTGTGTGTGTGTGTGTGTGTGTGTGTGTTATAGTCTCAGTAATTGAGTGAAGGCATCCTTTGTTTTTTTAATTGACTGTCTGGAAGTTTAATTACAACGGAATGAATTAAGATAACTATTGGAAATCATTATTGGTTAGTTCCAAGTCATAAACAGAGCTGTAGTGTGTGTGTGTGTGTGTGTGTGTGTGTGTGTGTGTGTGTGTGTGTGTGTGTGTGTGTGTGTGTGTGTGTGTGTGTGTGTGTATTGTTAGGTCTTTGCAATAAACAGATTTGGGCAAATTTCTGTACAAAGCAATATTGACACAGGTTTAAAAGTGTTATTTTAAGATGGATAGATAGATAGATAGATAGATAGATAGATAGATAGATAGATAGATAGATAGATAGATAGATAGATAGATAGATAGATAGATAGATAGATAGATAGATAGATAGATAGATAGATAGATAGATAGATAGATAGATAGATAGATAGATAGATAGATAGATAGATAGATAGCCTTGACATTCATTGCACGGCGGAGGTGTTTTCAGGTAGGCAGAACACACACACACACACACACACACACACACCTGAAGCATCCATTTAGCATTATGTGACCTCCTCCGCTTCTTCTTCCTACTCACCACGTTCTATGATTCATCAGAGTTCTGTGTGTGTGTGTCTGTGTGTGTGTGTGTGTGTCTGTGTGTGTGACTGTGTGTGTGTGTGTGTTTGTGTGTCTGTGTGTGTGTGTGTGTGTGTGTGTGTGTGTGTGTGTGTGTGTGTGTGTGTGTGTGTGTGTGTGTGTGTGTGTGTGTGTGTGTGTGTGTGTGCATTGCCCACTCCCACACAATTCTACATCAGTGTGAAGTTGATCAATGTAACTAAACGTTAAGACTCAAACATTTTCAGGGTCGACTATTTGAACGTCAATACACTTTTGCTTAAAGGGGCACTGTGTAACATTTTAAGTAATTTATTAACTAAAATCAATATCCTCATTCATAAATATGTCCTCATTGGTGTAAAATCACCTCTGCCAATAATCTGAATTATCCTCCTGAGCGGGGAATTACAAATATTAATATTACATTTTGTACATTGAGAGGGTAAGTCTTATGGGAGGAATCCATGTTGGTTGGAATGTCATCAGGTGCATTGTTTAGAATTTAGA